>NC_043997.1:691568-706568 GCF_902150065.1 Myripristis murdjan
TTGTTGTTGTTGTTTTGTTTATTTGTTTAAAATATATTTTCATCCCTTGAACTTTTGAATTTCCCCTGAGCTGAGAGGTTCAGGTTGTTCAGGTTGTGATGCGAAGTCCCCCCCCCCCCCTCCTTTAAGGTGAGCTGTTTACGGCCGGGGGGTTAAAGGGGAAGTGTTCAGGATCAAAGCGTGTGAGCCCCGCCGTCAGCACAGGGGGATTGTGGGAAACGGCGGCTCACACCTGCGTGTCGAAGCGACAGGAAGTGACGGAGCTCCTCCCACCTTTGTTCTGGCTTTTTTTTTTGGGGTCATTTTCCCTCCTTTTCTCTTTTCTTTCCTCCCTCATTCTCTCCGTCTCCTTCCCTTTACTCCTCTTCTCCTCTCTTCTTCCTCTTCTTTTCCTCTTCCTGTTTTTTCTCCCTTCTTCCTCCTTTCCTTCCCTCCCTTTCCTACGTTTTCTCTTTCATTCCCTTGTTCACTTTTTCCTTCCTTCCCTCCTTCTTTCTCCTCTCTTTACCTCCTTCCTCCAACTTTATTTCTCTTCTTTCTTGATTTTCCTTCTTTCCTTCATTTCCTCCTTTCCTTCCTGTCTCCTTCTTTCCTTCCTCCCCCTCTTCCCTCCTTTATCTCCTTCCCTCTTTTCTTTTCTCCTCTTCTCTCCCTCCACCCTTCTTTCCTTCCTTATTTTTCTTCCTTCCCTCATTCTCTCTCTTTCCTTCCTCTCCTCCTCCTGATGCAGACAGACAGACGCCCACACACACACAGTCAGATCAGTGTGTGTGTGTGTGTGTGTGTGTCTCCCCCTGCTGGAGGCTGACAGAACAGCGTCACTGAGCTAACATCTCAATAAATCATCACAGGATTCTTCATTTTATTTCCTGTTTTTAATTTTTTTCCCCCATTTTTTCCTCGATTTCTTTCAGAAAATAAAGAAAAAGTTTGATGATGAGCAACAAATGACCTGAGAATTATCAACATAATCTGAATAAAAGAAGAAAAGTGAGCTACAGTCATATTTAGGATGGTTCTCAGTAAAGCGTTTCTCAGATCAGAACTGAACCTTCTCCTTCAGCCTCACAGCATGAAGTCACATGAGCTCTTCACTTTAAAGCTTCTGGACGTCATGCAGTTTTCTCTGTGCATGTTAAATACAGAAATACAGACGTGTTTCTTTTTTGGGAGTCAAAATATGGAATGGTCTTAGTGATGATTTGAAATTGTGTAGCTCTCTGCTGAGGTTAAAAAAAAAAAACATTGAAAAGAAGAATAATAAAGCATTACAATGTAAACTGACTGCAAGGTGAAATTAAGAAGAATAACTCAGATTATGTTGTTTGCTTTTGGATTGGTTTACTTGTTTTTTGTTGGTTTATTTTTATTTATTTATTTTTTTTTCTTTTCTTCTTTGTATCACTGATATAGGCTGTTTTATTGTACTAGGATAGGCAAAAATAAGGCCTGGCTTCAGCCTATTCCTTTTTCGGTTACACTTTGCTAAATTTTTTGTGCAAGCATGTACTGATTGCAAATTTTTCAACTTTGTAATTTAACTGTAACTGAAATAAACCATTCATTTATTCATTCATTCATTCATTCATTCAACTCTCTGCTGTTTTGTAACATTATCATCTGCATGCTGAACAGTCAGTCCCTATAACACTAACAGTCCTTATTTCACTGCTTGAGTCATTACATGTGAAAGTGTTGAACTAGTTGTCAAAATCTTCCAGGCACCTATATACACATATCTTTATGTACATGTCTGTGTGTTTTTTTTTTTTTTTAATCTTTTTACTGTAGCTTTTGAGTCCTCCTGCTGTTTGCGTGTCTTGATCTTTGTTGATTGTTGTTTTCGTTCTGATTATTATTTTACTTCTTTGTATTTATTTCATGCATTTTTAACTTTGTATTCATTTTATTCATTTTTTTAACTGTACAGCACTTTGGTCAACTTGGGTTGTTTTTAAATGTGCTTTATAAATAAATTTGATTGATTGATTGATTGATTGATTTTCTGGAGATGTGTGCAGTATTTTGCTCAGGTGAATCTCAGCTTTCACTATTGAGGAGGAACTGTTAAAGAATTAGTTGTAACCGATGATCAGCCAGTTCTTCACTCACTCAGCTGAATCCCAGCTTTATGCACAATACTGTAAAAGGCTTTTTTTTTTTTTTTTTTTTTGTTATAGCCTGTAATAAGGTCTGTAAACAAGTTGCAATTGAAAAGAGCACAATAAAAGTGTGACTCAAACTGTGTTCAGTGCCTTCTATACTCTAATCAGTCACTTCACAAAATACAGACATATGTAAGTTTTAGTCAGAATGTGTCACTTTAGGCCTGTAGTTTTCAAAAAGCCGAGCTGCATAAATACTTATTATTATTATTAAATCCTGTATAGTGCTGTTATGAGCACTGTCATCTCAGTCACCATGATCTGGTATCAGAGAACGACCACAGAGTGATGAGAACATGACAAAGATCTGACTGTCCTGTTCAAACATGATGCTGTAAGGACCGACACTTTCACTGGGATCAATACCTGCTTCTGAGAACTGATCACTTTGAACTAGAGTTCTCATCGGGCCTGCAAATTAAGACCCTACCCTACCCCGGCCATACTGGGCCAGCCCGAGGCCCTACCCTACCCGACTAATTAGCTGAACTTTAGGCCCGACAGCCCGATAAAGCCCGAAAAAAAAGAAAGAAAGGAGAGGAAAAAAAAACAAAGATCGCCAAATTCTCCATTATTTAGCAGCGCCGGTGGCCCAGATTCTAGCAGCAGTGAGAGACCCAGAACCAGAACCAGAACCTGAAGCCCGACCCTACCCGACCAATTCACATACATTTTAGGCCCAACCCTACCCGAAAATGTTGGGTAGGGTTGGGTTCAGGCAGAATTTGAGAACTCTGCTTTGAACAGGTGTCATGCTTCTGCAGGTCATCCAACAGATTTTGCAGTTTGCACTAATGTTGTGTCGTGAAATGCACTAAATCTTGTGCAAATGTTAATAATGATCTGTGAGATAAATGGTAAATGGACTGCATTTCTATAGCGCTTTTCTAGTCTACTGACCACTCAAAGCACTTTACAATGTTTTTGCCTCACATTCACCCATTCACACACATATTCACAAACTGATGGCAGAGGCTGCCATGCAAGGCACCAGCTGTCCATCAGGAGCAGTGAGGGGTTCAGTATCTTGCTCAAGGACACTTCGACACACTCTGGAGGAGCTGGGGATCGAACCGGGAACCCTCCAGTTACTGGACGACCACTCTAGTTGCCAGTTGCTTTAGATGCACTAAAGCAACTGAGAATACAGAGAGAAACTGTAATGATCAGTGAGGCACAGCCGGACCTGGGAACTGGTTTGTTTGTTTTTTCTGGTAAATGTCCTGGTTCATGTTCATTTATAACAATTTATTTGTAAAGATAAATATGATTGGTAATTAGAATATAATATCAGAACTAGTCCAAATAATGACTTAATGTATGCTTCATATGGAAAAGGGAGCCTAACGATAATAATATATAATTGACTTATGGACGAGGGGTGGGACTTCTTCCCACTCCTTTAAGGAAAGGTAAAATGAACTCATTATGTGTTGTTTTCATTTTTATGCTTATTTATTTTATGTCTGTCCATTACTGTGTGATATCTTTTCTTTTTTCTCTGTTTGTTTTTACTTAATCGGAATAAAGAACTACTACTACTACTACTACTACTACTACTACTACTTCTAATACTACTACTATGTTGTTTTCACTGGATGAGACAGAAACAGGAGAAGGGCTGTGAGTCCATGAGCATCAAATCTAAAATCTAAACATGAAAAAATGAAAAGGTTTTGTTTCTGCATTAAACCTGGGAGCTGCTCCTCTCACGGCCCCGGGGGCCCCGGACCCAGCCTGACCCCCGACTCAGACTATTGATCAGCCTACTGATCAGACTATTGATGAGTATCAGTGGGATCCATCGACCTGTCAGGGTCATGTGACACGCCTGTCTGTCTCTCTGCCTGTCTGTCTCTCTCTCTCTCCTCAGGATGTGCGGCGGTGGAGCGACAGGGTGGCGGTCGCCCCCGGAAACAAGCCCCTCCCCTCCGGGCCATCGCCACGGTGACCTGCAGCACAATAAAGGTCAGGACAGGAAGTCAGCTCGGGAGCACTTCCTGTTCCACCGCCGCCTGCACGTGTGTGTGTGTGTGTGTGTGAGTGTGTGTGAGTGTCTGAGTGTGTGTGAGTGTGTGTGTGTGTGTGTGTAACTCTGTCATGGGTCAGAGTTTTTTTTTTCCAGGTTTGATCTTCTGGTCTTTTTCTTGTATTTTTAAATATTTTTTTCTCATATTGTTTTTTTAGTTCTGTAATGTGTCTTCAGTCTGCAGCTGCTGGTTGGCTTCAGTTTGTCTGCACTGATCAATAACCTGCTGAGTGTTAGTCCTTAAGTCCTTAAGTCTACAAACAGAACCAGACAGAACCAGACAGAACCAGACAGAACCGGTGTTACTCAGAGACTATGGGACTTTTTTTTCCTAGCACAGTGAAGTCAGTTTCCCTCTGGCTGTGCTCTCTGAGTGGCTCAGGGCTCAATACGTCACCATCCTAGGAAAAAACACATCACTGCTGGGTGACCCTCTGGCAGCCATCTTTGAGGAAGTGGCTGAACAACTTTATTGACACCTGACCAGTGACAGTGTGTGTGTGTGTGTGTGTGTGTGTGTGAGTGTGAGTGTGTGCGCTGACAGACACAAACAGAAGGTGAAACTGTCATCAAGTCAGAAACCTTTATTAACATCAATACAAACACATGGAAACTGTGTGTGTGTGTGTGTGTGTGTGTTAGTGTTAGTGTGTGTGTGTTTTCAGTGTGTATGTGTGTGCGCTCAGTGTGTGGAGAACTTGGGCAGCTGGTTTCCCAGAATGCAGCGGCGCTCCACGCCGTCCTCTGAGATGGCCGCCAGTCTCACCACGCCGCCGCTGGAGCCGTCTCTCTCCATGGCCAGAGACAGGGCTGGCAGACAGACAGGTAAGAGAGAGAGAGACAGGTGTGTTACTCTAAAACAGCGCTGGCGTGACCCTAACCCCGCCCCCCCCGTGTCCCAGCATGCCTCTGGGTACCTGCGGCGGTGAGCTCCAGGCACTGGTCCCGGCTCAGTCCAGGTTTGTAGTTGGAGTCCATGAAGCCGTAGATGTAGGTGCTGCCGCTGCCGCCGATGGAGACGGGCTGACGAACCAGCATGCCGCCGATCGGCACCGAGTACACCTGACCAGGTGAGGACATCACTGTTACATCACCAGCAGAGTGTGTGTGTGTGTGTGTGTGTGTGTGTGTGTGTGTGTGTGTGTGTGTGTGAGCACCTGGCCGCCCTTCCTGCGGTCCCATCCGGCCACGATGATGCCGGCCGTCAGCTCCTCTCTGTACCTGTAGCAGCTCGAACGGAACAGGTTGGCTGCTGTCTCCACCAGGGGGGGCTCATCCAGCTCGATGCTGGGGGGAGACACACACACACACACACACACACACACACACACAGATTAGCCCCGCCCACACACACTCAGGAGGTTACATAACACTGATTCTTGAGAATTTGGATAAATCATGTCCCACTAAGAAAAATGCTATTTCTGCTGGAAATTTCCAACATTTTAATGAATAAAAAGAATCAGGGGTATAATCAGGGGGTCCTTTGCACATTTGTAAGGTTCTTTTATAGGTTTATTTTTAATTTGTATTAATTTAATGATTATATGTTGGCCCATGGCCTACAAACCCAGTTGTCCTCGGATAGGAGATAATCATTTCAACTTGATTAAAACAACAAAAAGTAATAATTTCATTGAATAATATATTCACCACATGAAAGAGTACATCATAATATGTATTAAAAACTACAAACGATGGGTTTTGAACAATATTTACTATTATTTTGTGGTTGCTCAAAATGTGTCCCAGATATTTGTCACCACCGTCAGATATTTATTTAAAAAATAATAATAAAAAAACTACAAGGTCAGCTACATTCCTGAGGAGCCCTTTTCAAACCTTCAGCTCTACTGCATGCTTCAAGACCGCTCAGGCTCCTGGAAGTTTGCTATTTTCTCTTAAATCTCTTCATATTTTTGGACACTGCTACTGTCACAACCATAACATGTCAACACCGTCACTTCTGTATAAAAAATATTAAATTAGATTATGGAATAAATGTATACTTTTTAAGAAGAGGTCTGATGCAGGTAGCAACAGGGTGAAAACAAGCTGGCTAATGTGAACAACTCATGCTGATCATGTGAAAGAGCAGGTTTTTGTCTCCACCGTCAGACGTCACCACCGTCAGGTTTTCTGTGTGACGGTGATGACTGAAGTCTGAAAAATGCTTATAACAGAGCTCAGGATTGTTATTTTTTGTACCAAATAGTTAAATACAGTTGTTAAGCAAGAAGCCATTGACTTGAGTGGTATAAATTTTGGAAATGTATGTTTTAATGAGGCGACTGTCACCACCGTCAGATTAGTGTCACCACCGTCAGAGGCAGTTATATTGGTTTTAAATGAATATGCTTACAATATGTTTCTTTGGTGCTGTTGAGTTATTAAAGTAATAGTCTCTTTAATACAAAAATATGTTTTTCAAATTTAAAAAAAAAACATTACGGTGACGGTGTTGACAAAAACAAAGTAGCCTAATAACTGGAAAAACCTATTTAATGAAAAAAATGCAAAATGAGGAGGTTGCACCGGTACATTGCTGAACAGCCAAGACCTTGGCCTATAATGATATACCTTCAGATTTTGTCATTTAACACACTTTTTTTTTCAAAATTAAAACCTGTTTTATCCAAATTCCCAAGAATCAGTGCTGAGTGTGTGGGAGCTACAGCGGCACATTCAGGCCGTGTGTGTGTGGGGGGGGAGGAACCAAAATTAAAGTCACAAATTATAAAGAGATAAATTCTCCTTTGGTCGAGGAGACACATGACTTCACCTGGTTAGGGTCAGGGGTCAGGGGTCAGGGGTCAGGGTCAAATGATGTCTGTCAGGAAATGAACCCTTTAACGTCAGAGCACCATGAACACCTGTCTGTCTGTCTGTCTCACCTGTGGAAGCCCAGCTGGTAGGTGACCACGTCAGCGATGGCCTGGGTGTCTGCAGCAGATCCAGACCTACACACACACACACACACACACACACACACACACACACACACACACACACACACACACACACACACACACACACACAGAGTCAGGATGCTGTAAACCAGCTGAGGCGGTGTGTGTGACGGAGGCAGAGCAGCTCACCTGCAGCAGAAGATGCGGTCGTGGATGGGAGTCAACTTGTCTGTCACTCTGTTGGCGATGTACGCCCTGAGAGAGAGACAGGCAGGCAGACAGACAGAGAGAGAGACAGACAGACAAATCATCATCATCATCACAGTGAGTGAAGCCTGAAGGTGATGAGGACGTGAGCAGAGACTCACCCTGTGGTGGTGCGAGAGTCAGCACCGATCACCACGCCGCCATCATACTCCACCGCCATGATGGTGGTCTGACAGACAGACAGGTGGAGAGACAGACAGGCAGGGAGACAGATAGAGAGACAGACAGGTAGAGAGACAGGCAGGGAGACAGATAGAGAGACAGACAGGGAGAAAGACAGACAGGTAGAGAGACAGGCAGGTAGAGAGACAGGCAGGGAGACAGGTAGAGAGACAGGCAGGGAGACAGATAGAGAGACAGACAGGGAGACAGACAGGTGGAGAGACAGACGGGTGGAGAGACAGACAGACAGCAGTGCAGTTAGATAACGCTGTCCAGTGTTTTCCATTGAGCGTTAGCCTGTTAGAGTTATGACGTCACCATGCCTCTCAGCGCTGGCCGCTGGGTTCCGTTATCGGACAGTGAACAGCACGGTGTAAAGGCACAAGCCGCTGTTTTGGTCACGGACGCGGGCTGATGTACCGCTGATTCACAGCTGATAGCTGTGGTTCAATTATCGGACGGACAGTGTGGAAACGATGGCGAAATGTTGCAAGAGAAAGCAAGTGTGTCCGATAATGGAAGCATATTTCGTTAGCTGTAACGTTAGCTAAACCCCCCGCCTCCTGCCCCGCTCGGCCTGCAGCCTCCACCGGGTCACAGCCCGGACCGGACCAAACCAGCCCGGTCCGGCCCGGTCCGGTCTGACCCGGTCCACCGCCTGCAGCTCGCCAGCGGCTCTGAGAACAAGCTAACAGTTAGCCGCCGTTAGCTAAAGCCGCTACAGAGCAAACTGCTGTCTCATGTCCCCCTGAGCTGCGGTCCCTCTAAAGCTCTGCCCCGGGGACAGAGCCGAGCCCAGCCGAGCCGAGCCGAGCCGAGCCGGGCCGGTGCAGGACTCACCCCGGTGCTGACTTCCTTGCCGGTCCAGTCCGGGACCAGGTCGCTTTTGGAGGAGATCTGCTGCCCGAACGGCATCATTGTTGCTGCCGCCGCCATCTTGTCTCCGTTTGAATGAGCCGTAACGCCACGTCCGTGAATACGGCGGCGGAGCCAGGTTACGTAAACAGCGTAAGACCCAGCTTAGTCCACAAATAAAATATCTAAAATGAAATAAAACAAATGGAATAAGATCAATAATAATAATAATAATAATAATAATAATAATAATAATAATAATAATAATAATTATTATTATTATTATTAATTTTAATTTATTTTTTTTTATTCATTTATTATTATTTTATATGTTTCCCAGCAGCAGTGGTGGTGCCAGTAGTGTAACACTTCATGATGACATCGTGTTCTTGCTAACCCTAACAGGTGTGAGACAGGTGCCAGGTGACCCTGTGGAGCAGAGTTTGGTCTTTATTCTGTTCTCCCTCCAGCTCACTGTGTTTTGTAACACGGGTTGTTTTCTGCTGGCATCTGAGCGGGCGCCTGCGCGGCGGGGTCCTGCGCTCGGCAGGAAGCAGGAAGCCGGAAGCGGAGGTAAACACAGCGGCTGCTCACCTGAGCCAGAACCCTCGGTACAGCGGCGGAGGTGAGTCCCGTGTCCCGTGTGTGTGTGTGTGTGTGTGTGTGTGTGTGTGTGTGTGTGTGTGTGTGTGTTCTCCTGTTAACTGGTTCCCTGTGTAAAAGTCGGGCGTTTCCGTGGCAACAGCAGATGCTCCGGTCACGGGGCAGCAGCGCCTTAATGATCATTATTATTATTAGTAGTAGTATTATTATTATTAAATCTGGTTCATAATGTTGCAGACTCTCCCTCGGCTCGTTGCTGGTTCATGTGTTCATGTGTTCATGTGTTCATGTGGTTCAGTGAAGGATCAGCATCTCCTCCATGTTTAGCTTTATTCTCTTCAAAATAAAAGCCGGGCAGCCCGCCGCCAGGGGGCGATGCAGAGGTTTCAGCTTCACTCGAGGTTTAAAAAGACAAAACTAAAGCTAAACCCAGAGTCCCTGCTGTGCTCCTGTGGTACCTGAGCTGTGCCGGACACACACACACACACACACACACACACACACACACACACACACACACACACCTGAGCTGAGAGCTGCCGGCAGGTGGGACAGGGTCTGTCCCGACAAGCACACACCTGACATCAGCTCTGCGCCAAGTGTGTGTGTATGTGTCCTCAGTGTGTGTGTGTGTGTGTGTGTGTGTCCTCAGTGTGTGTGTGTGTAGATGGTTTTCATAGAACTTACTGTGGGTTTGATTTTCAGAATAATACCAAAGGTTTCACACTAACAACAGCTCATGTTCTGACTCTCACATAATCCATTTGATTATTATTGTTATTATTTTGTAATGTGTGGACTTCATGTGACTGACCTGAATTTACAACAAACGTGTGTGTGTGTATGTGTGTGTGTGTGTTTGTGTGTGTGTGTGTGTGTGTGTGTGTGTGTGTTCCAGATGACGGTCCACAACCTGTACATATTTGACCGGAACGGCACCTGCCTCTACTACAACGAGTGGAACAGGAAGAAGCAGGCTGGCATCTCCAAGGAGGAGGTCACACACACACACACACACACACACACACACACATACACTCACACACTCACACACACACACACACACACACACACACACACACACACACTCACACAGTTTTCAGATGAAGATGAAGACCAAGGTCTGATGCCGACTATAGAAAATATACTTATGAACTTATTAATCAGTTATGCTGACTCTATTTTGTCCCCAAGAGAAATTTATTAAATAGATTTTTTATGTGCTTGAAAAGGCAACACATCTTAAAATCTTGCCTATTAATTAGTGTGCAAGCTGCAGCTCACACTCACGTTCTTCCTACTATTTCTTTATTTCTTTTTTTAGGCCCGAGCCCTCCCTTAGGGAGAAGGGCCTATTGTTTTTGTACCGTTTCTTTTTTTCTTCTTACGTGTCATTCGGCCTTAATTTGACCCCCTAAACATGCTCAAAAACTCACCAAATTTGGCACGCCCCCCAGGTCTGGTGAAAAATTCGATAAAATGGAAAAACGCACCCCCTAAGTGCAAAAATGGGCTCTCTAGCGCCACCTAGGCACACTAAATCGGCCGTTGCGGCCCACAGGAATGTGATAGAGAGACCAAACCAACGCCGAAACGTAGGTCTCATTAAGGCCGACGAAAAATGTTGTGAAGACCGAAGCCCTAAAACCAACAGGAAGCCCGCAATTTGCCTTTCAAAGTAAAAGTCGGGCCCGAAATTGCACATTACACAAAAATTATCTCCTCCGAGGCCGTAAATCGTGGCGGCTCAAAAAGCTAATACATGAAAGAGGATACAGTGCTTAACAAAACTTCTGAAGGATTTCGTCATTCCGGCCTTAGTTTTTAAATGATAAGCCCTCGAAGTCGGCAACGCCGACTTGGAGGGCGTCGTTTTTTCCACGGAGTTTGGCGTGAAGAGGCGCACACTTGGCGCTAATGAGGCCCCTGCTGTCTAAAGTAAACGTCGCACGGCTTCGAAAATTATGCCACACGAAAGAGGATGAAAATTCCTACTAAAATATGAAATTAATTTTTAAATTGGAACAAGTTTGTGGCCGCTGTGAAGACTTTTCGACCATTTTGGACCCTGGTGTCCTCTCCTCTGCACTCTGCCCGGTCATGTGACTCACTCTAGCCAACTGACAATTCCGCAATACATACCCATTATAAACCGTCAGCAGGGGCAGAAAAAACACTCAAACTAAAACTGCCAAAACTCAAACACGGTAAAAGATAGTAAAATCGTGTAAATACAAGATTTATAGAGCCGAGTCTTGTGCCTCGTTTAAACTTTGAACTGCGTCTGTAACTGAAACGATGCCCGAGCGGCGCTACCTCAAAGAGAGGTGGGTTTGATCGAATTTTCCATTGGATTGCATGGGGATTTCTCTGTCTGCCTGCATTTTGGTCTGATCATGACACAGCTGCCAGTACTCATGTATTAGCGCAGTACTCATGTCACTCACACACTAGGACATCCTAGGCCTTTCAAAATAAAAGCCCAAAACTCTTTCCAACTGAAAGCACCGAAAAATACCCTGACAAATGGGAAAAATGGATGAAATGTCTGCACTTCAATGACACGAACATCGTGGCGGACCGGCACCGGTGCGAGGGCCGACCAACGCTGCTTGCAGCTTTAATTTTATTTATTATTCCGTACGTTTTTTGCACCGTAACTCCTCCTACAGCTTTGGTTTTAGGCCCACACAGTGAATTGGGAAAATGTGTGGCCCCATTGGGAGAAGTGTGCTTTCACTTTTCTAAGGAATCCAACTCACGGAATTCTCAAAATTCCAATTTTCCTGAAAATTTCGGCCATCCGAAATGAATGGCCAAAACTTCAGAAGGCTCCAGGGCCCAGAGCTTTGGACCTGCGTCCACGCACCAAATACAAAAAATGTGTGTCTTGTGGAGAAGAAGCGGTGTGTCAATTTTCAGACCGATCAGACTTTGCGATTTTTCATAATTCAATTTTAAAATCACGATTTTGCCCTCATTGAAAAAGAATGGGAAATCGGCAGACACTCATGCATTTTCCAAGCCTCACAGCTCCCTCATTCTTTGGCCCACAGACTCCATTCAAAGCTTAAATGACTCAGCAGACCTTCAACTTTATGTGTGTCATCTTCAATTTTTCATGTCTGCTTTAGTTTGCCATAAAACACAGTTTAAGTTTGGAGTTATTTTTGAGCCGCCTCTGACTTTTGAATGAGTGTGTATTGCGTGAGCTAGAGTGGCATTCCTGAGGGCTAGAGTGGAGCAGCCCTGAAAACTCGCCTAAAACTTTTGTCTTTAACTTGCTCTCCTGGCCACAATTTTCACTCCACATGCATAATTTTTTGGAAAGTAGTAGGAAAACTAGTTGTGCTTTGAAAAATGCAAATACAAAAGCAAAGTATCTTCAACTTTTTAAACTGTGACCCTTAACGAGGCAGGAGTGCCAGCTCTCTCCCCCATAGACTCCCATTATATCTGGAATGCAAAGTCTCAGGAGAGAAGCAGAAGGACACACTTTTCCAACTCGCTCTAAGGTGGGCATTTTTGGGAGTTGGAAAATAATTTTGACACAGTTTGAAAGCCCAAAGCCTTGCCTTTCTCATGATACCTTTTATTTTCTGCTCGGACTTACTGTCATTGAGAAAAAAGCAGTAGTTTGACCACTACTTTTAGGTGATTTTTCACAGAAGCAGCACTGTCACTCATGCTGTGTGCTTCATAGAGCCTCATTTCTGGCTCCGCCCACACAAGCCCCAGTGGCACAGTGGATAGTGTCTCTGCCTGCCATGCAGGAGACCAGGGTTCAACTCCCCGCCTGGGCAAGAGCAACAACACTACACAGCCCACAAACAGCATAGGGCTGGTGTTTTAGCGCATGTCCAGGCGGTCGCAAGGCAAGCACATCAAAGTTTCTTCAGAAACTTTACAAAGTCTAGTTTTCTTTACAATTTTTAAATCACAACACATCAGAATCACAATGAAAGCACATTCATAACATAATTCATAACATTTTTCATGATTTTCCAGGCATTTTTATTTTGTTATTTTATTTATATTTTCTCTTATTTTTTGCATTATGTTATATTTAATTTTTGAATTTTAATTTGTTCCTGTTGTCATTTATATTTGCTTGATGAATGGATGAATCACACACTCACAGTGATTATTAAGTGATATTAACACACAGTGTTGGAGTTGCTGTGTCACCATGTGGTTGTCTCCTCCCTGCAGGAGTTCAAGCTGATGTACGGCATGTTGTTCTCCATCCGCTCCTTCGTCAGCAAGATGTCTCCTCTGGACATGTATCCTGCACTGTGTGTGTGTGTGTGTCTGTGTGGGTGTGTGTGTGTGTGTGTGTGTGTGTGTGTGTGTGTGTGTGTGTCTGTGTGTGTGTGTGTTGGGTGTGTGGGTGTGTGTGTCTGTGTGTGTGTGTGTGTGGGTGTGTGTTGTGTGCAGCAGATCATTTCTCAACATCTGGGAATGAAAAAAAATCTCTTAGAAAAAATGTCAAACATCCTGTTTCATTCCAGAGATTCAAATACAGAAAAAATACGAATACTACTACTACTACAACTATTATTAACTATTATATTACTACTTCTACTAGTAGTAGTAGCCATATGGCCCTTTTCACCTACTCGACTCGACTCAGTTTGTAAGCCTTTCCATCAGGTGGTAGTACTTGGTACCTGGTATTATTTTAGGACTCAGCTCCTAAAATAGGAGCTGAGTTGAACTGAAAATGTGACATGAACGCCGTCCAGGCCACTGATTGGACGGGGAGCGACAACACATGACAGCGACTCCTTCACGAAAACCAAACACAGCATTAAAAAAAAACAAAAAAAAAAACAGCAGCAGCGACCGTGCGCATTGATCATCACTGAAGTTGGCAAAGTCGGAAAATGGCGAGCAAACCGGAGCCGTGGTCACATGAAGAGGTGGAGACTTTTCTGAGCTTTTTGTGATTATACAACTATTACCAACAAAATAAAATGTTTAATCAACATGTATTCATACTGTGGGCATTTCGCTCTCAAAATATCAAAGTTTTTTGCTCGTACTCTCTCCGTTTCAGTGGAAATCCATGAGATCTGATGGTAACTAGTCCTTATCAGCCAACTTGGGCTTATCATGTTTTCTAGGCATCGTGATTTCCCAAAACTGAATAAATACACACACAGCAACACAAAACTGCTCTGCTAGCTCAATCATGTTGGAACTAGAATATCCGCTGGAAAAAATCATTTTTTCATGGACTGATAGTTATACTTCTGCCGACTTCTCAGTCATTTTTAATCTAACAGGTGCCATGACAACGACTCAGGGCCATACATGTACAGATGCAAACAAATTGACAAACTAATTAACCCTCCTGTTATGTTCACATTTTTGAACATCTTTTATGTTTGGGGTCAATTTGACCCCTGCAGTTTAAACTTCCACAAAATTATTATAACTAAAATTGTTATCAAAGTTTATGTGTCAGGTACTTTATGTTTCTTTGTTGATTACCTAAATAGCCCTTTAAATAAAACATAACTCCCCCCCACCCCTACTTATGCATCCAGTATTCCTATTACGCGACAATGGAAAAATATGCAAATCATCATAAAATCTCACTGATTGATCTGAAATTGGAAAGAAATATTGATTTTTGGTGTTTTAATGGCTTTATATTATTTCTAAGTACAGATTTTTGTTATTTATAACCGATGCGTTACAAAGTGTGTACAGGACATTGAAAACATATCATCATGTCAATTTCATCTTTACCGAGTAGTGCCCATTACATTAGGAACACTCATTAAATATGAAGCAAAAAAAATGATGTTAATCATTCATTTAGAGACGTCAAACATTGGCTGGGGTCAAATTGACCCCAAACATAATAGGAGGGTTAAATCAATGGCCTAGGAAACTCATAAAGAATAAACAAATTAATAACGATTAATAGGCTGAATCCGCGGTGGTGCTGAATCCGCATCAGCAGGTACTGTCCGTGGTGCTGAATCCGCATCAGCAGGTA
>NC_043997.1:709068-714068 GCF_902150065.1 Myripristis murdjan
CACAGAGCAGATGACCTCTGTGTGTCCTTCAGTCACAAAACAACAGGAAGTAAGAGACAGACAGAGGAACCTCAGAAGAACCTCAGAGGAACCTCAGACACAGGAACCTCAGAGGAACCTCAGACAGAGGAAGCTCAGACACAGGAACATCAGACAGAGGAACCTCAGACAGGAACCTTAGAGGAACCTCAGTCAGGAACCTCAGACAGAGGAACCTCAGACAGGAATCTAAGACAGGAACTTCCGACAGAGGAACCTGAGAGGAACCTCAGACAGAGGAACTTCAGACAGGAACCTCAGAGGAACCTCAGACACAGGTACCTCAGACATAGGAACCTCAGAGGAACCTCAGACAGAGGAAGCTCAGACAGGAACCTCAGACAGAGAAACCTAAGACAGGAACCTCAGACAGAAGAACCTAAGACAGGAACCTAAGACAGAGAAACCTCAGACAGGAACCCCAGACAGAGGAACCTAAGACAGGAACCTCAGACAGGAACCTCAGAAAGGACCCTCAGACAGAGGATCCTCAGACACAGGAACCTCAGAGGAACCTCAGACAGGAACCTTAGAGGAGCCTCAGACAGGAAACTAAGAGGAACCTCAGACACAGGAACCTCAGACAGTAACCTCAGACACAAGAACCTCAGACAGAGGAACCTCAGACAGTAACCTCAGACACAAGAACCTCAGACAGAGGAAGCTCAGACAGAGGAAGCTCAGACAGAGGAACCTCAGACAGGAACCTTAGAGGAACCTCAGACAGGAACCTCAGATACAGGAACCTCAGACAGGAACCTCCGACAGAAAAACCTCAGACAGAGCAAGCTCAGATAGAGGAACCTCACAGGAACTTCAAACAGAGAAACCTCAGACAGGAACATCAGACAGAGGAACCTCAGAAAGGACCCTCAGACAGGATCCCCAGTCACAGGAACCTCAGACAGAGGAACCTCAGACAGGAACCTTAGAGGAACCTCAGACAGGAACCTCAGACTGAGGAACCTAAGAGGGAACCTCCGACAGAGAAACCTAAGACCGGAACTTCCTGACAGAGGAACCTCAGAAAGGACCCTCAGACAGGATCCTCAGTCACAGGAACCTCAGACAGAGGAACCTCAGACAGGAACCTTAGAGGAACCTCAGACAGGAACCTCAGACCGAGGAACCTAAGAGGGATCCTCCGACAGAGAAACCTAAGACAGGAACTTCCTGACAGAGGAACCTGAGAGGAACCTCAGACAGAGAAACTTCAGACAGGAACCTCAGAGGAACCTCAGACACAGGTACCTCAGACAGAGGAACCTCAGAGGTGCCTCAGACAGAGGAAGCTCAGATAGAGGAACCTCACAGGAACCTCAGACAAAGGAACCTCAGACAGGAACCTCAGACAGAGAAACCTAAGAGAGGAACCTCAGACAGAGGAACCTCAGACAGGAACCTCAGACACAAGAACCTAAGACAGGAACCTCAGACAGAGGAACCTCAGACAAGAACCTCAGACAGAGAAACCTCAGACAGGAATCTCAGACAGAGGAACCTAACACAGGAACCTCAGACAGACGAACCTCAGACAGGAACCTCAGAAAGGACCCTCAGACAGAGGAACCTCAGACAGAGGAACCTCAGACACAGGAACCTCAGAGGAACCTCATACAGGAACCTTAGGAGCCTCAGACAGTAACCTCCGACACAGGAACCTCAGACAGAAACCTCAGACTGAGGAACCTAAGACAGGAACCTCAGACAGGAACCTCAGACAGAGGAACCTCAGACAGGAACCTCAGACAGAGGAACTTCAGAAAGAGGAACCTCAGACAGGAACCTCAGACAGAGGAACCTCAGAAAGAGGAACATCAGAAACAGGAACCTCAGACAGGAACCTCAGACAGAGGAAACTCAGACAGGAACCTCAGACAGAGGAACCTCAGAAACAGGAACCTCAGACAGGAACCTCAGACAGAGGAACCTCAGACAGGAACCTCAGTCAGAGGAACCTAAGACAGGAACCTCAGACAGAGGAACCTCAGACAGGAACCTCAGACAGAGGAACCTCAGACAGGAACCTCAGACAGAGGAACCTCAGACAGGAACCTCAGACAGAGGAACCTAAGACAGGAACCTCAGACAGAGGAACCTCAGACAGAGGAACCTCAGACAGGAACCTAAGACAGGAACCTCAGACAGGAACCTCAGACAGGAACCTCAGACAGAAGAACCTAAGACAGGAACCTCAGACAGAGGAACCTCAGACAGGAACCTCAGACAGAAGAACCTCAGACAGAGGAACCTCAGACAGGAACCTCAGACAGAAGAACCTAAGACAGGAACCTCAGACAGAGGAACCTCAGACAGGAACCTCAGACAGAATAACCTAAGACAGGAACCTCAGACAGAGAAACCTCAGACAGGAACCTCAGACAGAGGAACCTAAGACAGGAACCTCCAACAGAGGAACCTCAGACACAGGAACCTCAGACAGAGGAACCTCAGACACAGGACCCTCAGACAGTGGAACCTCAGACAGAGAAACCTCAGACAGGAACCTCAGACAGAGGAACCTCAGACACAGGAACCTCAGAAAGAGGAACCTCAGAGGAACACAAAAAACTTTCCGGACCCCTGATCAAATAATTTAAGTGGATGAATAAATTCAGAAGTAATCAGAGGGAGTGTGAATGTGACTGACTGTGTGTGTGTGTGTGTGTGTGTGTGTGTGTGTGTGTGTGTGTGTGTGTGTGTGTGAGTGTGTGTGTGTGTGTGTGTGTGTGTGTGTGTGTGTGTGTGTGTGTGTGTGCGTGTGCAGGAACACATGGCTCATCTGAAGATGAGGGGCTTCATTTTCAGAACAAACTGAACTTTGACATGTTAAACTCCTCAAATCTCGTGTGTGTGTGTGTGTGTGTGTGTGTGTGTGTGTGTGTGTGTGTGAACAGCATAATCCCAGTGGTAAAATAATCTTCTCTAATCCCACTGAAAAACATACTGCCAACCACCACCACCACACACACACACACACACACACACACACACACACACACAGACACACACACACACACACACACACACACACACACACGGCACAGCTCAGCCTGGCTGGCACAAGCTCCGCCTCCTCGCCCTCGGAGGGTTCCAGGACGTCCAATAAACTCTTAAATTAAAAAGATCATTATTATAATAACTGGTCATAATCAAAACAGGAATGCCACACAGACCTTTTGATATTCCACAGAGCTGGACGAGAGCGGGCGCTGTGATTGGTTCCTGTCCTGTGAGGAACACGGCAAGCAGCCAATCACATTTTAGAAAACAAAAAAAATTCAACAGCTGATTTCAAAGTAACAACAAAACAAGAACAAAGAAATGTAATCAAAGAGCTTCTATAGACCTGTTGATGGTTCTACAGACCGGGTGCAGGTTCTATAGACCCGGTGCAGGTTCTGCAGGCCCACTGCAGGTTTTCTATACCCAGTGAAGGTTCTGCAGGCCTGGTGCAGGTTCTATAGACCCGGTGCAGGTTCTGCAGGCCCACTGCAGGTTTTCTATACCCAGTGAAGGTTCTGCAGGCCTGGTGCAGGTTCTATAGACCCGGTGCAGGTTCTGCAGGCCCACTGCAGGTTTTCTACACCCGGTGAAGATTCCATAAACTTGGTGCAGGTTCTGTAGACCAGTGAAGGTTCTGTAGACCGGTGAGGGTTTCCACAGACCCAGTGCGGGTTCCGCAGGTCTGGTGCAGGTTCTGCAGGTTGTATGGTGGGAGGTGATCGGGACCCGTTGCCTTTGTCCTGGCTGCAGACATGAATGGGGCTGCAGGTTTCTGTGTCTTCAGCACTGATCAGGTGTATTGATCACTGATTGGTCCTGGTCCTGGTCTTGGTCCTGGTCCTGGTCCTGGTCCAGGTTCAGGTCCTGGTCATGGTCATGGTCCTGGTCCTGGTCCTGGTCCTGGTCCTGGTCCTGGTCCAGGTCCTGGTTAGGGTCAGGTCAGGTGGAGGTGAGCTGAAGGGCTCGGGCAGACAGATGTCAGAGGTCCGGCCCGACACTCACCACCGGAAAGGATGGATTTTAGTTTTCTTAATGGACGGATTAAGACCGCATTTCCCAGCATGCCCTGTTGCATGTGTGTGTGTGTGTGTGTGTGTGTGTGTGTGTGTGTGTGTGTGTGTGTGTGTGTGTGTGTGCAGATGTCAGGTATGGCCACTTGCCAAGTCCCTGATTTTTACTCAACCTAATCTCTCTCTCTCTTCCACACACACACACACACACACACACACACACACACACAGCTGTCCATCATTAGTAATGAGAAGAGTTAGAAGCTAAATGGACAGATGAATGAAGAGAGAGAGAGAGAGAGAGAGAGAGAGAGAGAGAGAGAGAGAGAGAGAGAGAGAGAGAGAGAGAGAGAGAGACAGGTAGAGAGACATCAGATCTCTTAACTCTGGCAGGATTATCCAATAGGATTAATCGAATATCAGTACTTAAGCAGCGAGAGTCGACACACACACTCACACACACACACACACTCACACACACTCACACACACACACCGTTCAGACAGCAGATCGACAGGACACACCACCTACAGCAGGTAGGACAGCAGGTGTGTGTGTGTGTGTGTGTGTGTGTTATTATAAATGCAGTTTTGCTTTATTTATTTATTTGTTTATTTTATTTGATTATATTTCTTTCTCATTTCATTTTATCTGGGTTTTATTCATGTATTTTCATTTAGTTTTGTATTTGATCTCCGTTTGCTGCAGAAAACAGCGCAACACACGTGGACAAACTGGACGGAACGTGGCTGATAGAACCAGCGTTTGGTTTGGAGAGCGGGCGCTGAACACTTTTTCAAGGAGAACGGGGGAACATCAAACAATAAATGAACATTAAAAGAACGTGGAAACAATGAATATTCTTGACAGCATGGACAGAACATTGTTAATAGAATGTGAAAGGAACCTCAGATATTGAAGGAACTTTACACATTGAAGGAACCT
>NC_043997.1:719068-816660 GCF_902150065.1 Myripristis murdjan
GCAGTATTAATACCCGCAGTACTAATGCCTCCAGATGCAGTACTAATACCTGCAGTACTAATACCTCCAGATGCAGTACTAATACCTCCAGATGCAGTACTACTATCTCCAGATGCAGTACTAATACCTCCAGATGCAGTACTAATACCTCCAGATGCAGTATTAATACCCTCAGATGCAGTACTCGTTAGAGGCTCGTTACAGAGGGCGGTGATGTCATAATGAGGCGTTGATGCTGGTTGGTCCCCTGGGAGACGGAGGTCAGCTGACCATCACAATTAGTGACCTGACTGTGTGTGTGTGTGTGTGTGTGTGTGTGTGTGTGTGTGTGTTCAGCTGGTAAACAGCACCTTGAATCAATACCTGATCAATATGCCAATATACTGATGGATCTCAGTAATGGTACTCTGTTATTCTTTTACACAAATGCACAAACGTACACACACACACACACACACACACACACACACAACCCACACACACACACACACACACACACACTCACTCTCTCTCTCTCTCTCCAGCGACTGTTCTAATTCACATTAGTAACACCATACCTTTGGCCTCAGGCCGAGGGTTGTGTGTGTGTGTGTGTGTGTGTGTGTGTGTGTGTGTGTTTGCTCTTTCACATGGTACCATTTGTATTGCACTTGCCGCACACACACACACATACACACACACACACACACACACACAGAAGAGACAGTGAGACAAGGAGAGAGATGTACAGTAGTTTCATGCAGAAAGCTGTGTGTGTGTGTGTGTGTGTGTGTGTGTGTGGAGTTGGGGGTGGTTGTACAGTGGGGCGAGCGAGTGAAACAGTAACTGTCTCTCTCTCTCTCTCTTCAGTCTCCCAGCCAAAGCGTCTGAATGCACATCAATGAGATAAGATAAAACATGAGCTCAAAATAAAATCATATTTAAAGGGAACTGAGCAAAGAATGTGAGAAACAATAAATACCAATTAATTAATTAACAGAGCACTATATGAACAGTAGAGTATCTTAATGTATGTTTAGAAATTATATAATCAAATAAAATCAGTAAACTGTTCCTCTGTATTCATAAAGGGGTAATAAAATGACAGATCATAATAATAAAATAAGTCATAAAATGCAGATGCAGGTCAGTGTATTAGACATTAGAAAACAATAGAAAAATAGAAAAGTGAGAAACATAAATAAAATGACAAGTAAACAGTCTCTCTCTCTCTCTCTCTCTCTCTCTCTGGGTCAGCAGTGCTCGCTCGCTCAGTAACGCTGCTGCACACAGACGACAGGAGGGGGAGGGGTTATCTCTCTCTCTCTCTCTCTCTCTCTGAGCCGAGCTCGCTCGCCCGCTCCCGGCAGGACAGTCCCTGCTCGCGGCTCTCAGGAATCCAGAGGACGGACGCTGCCGCTCGCTCGCTCGCCTCTCTCTCTCTTTCCGTCTGATCCCTTCTTCTTTTTCTTTAAAAAAAAGAAAAAGAAAGAAAGAAAAGAGCACACTCGTCTTTTTGGCTCCCTCTCTCCTGTATGGATGCCCTCGCTCGCCCTTCAGCATCTTCATCATCATCACCATCGCTCCGGCTGCCGGGACGGTGACGGACAGACAGACAGACGGCTGGAGGCTTTCAACCGGACAGGAGAGAGAGACAGGCAGAGAGAGAGACAGGCAGAGACAGAGACAGGCAGAGAGAGAGACACAGAGAGAGAGACACAGAGAGAGAGAGAGACAGAGAGAGACAGAGAGAGAGACAGGCAGAGACACAGAGAGAGACAGACAGGCAGAGAGACAGACAGGCATAGAGAGAGAGACAGATGAATTAATGGAGGGTAAATGTTTGCCAGCTGAATGGAGAGAAAGTTGAGTTTGTGTTTACAGAGAGACAGACAGGCAGAGAGACAGACAGGTGGAGAGACAGACAGGTAAACAGAGAGAGACAGACTGGAACAGAGAGATAGACAGGAAGAGAGACAGACAGACAGACAGACAGACAGACAGAGGACAAATCCTTGAGTTTAACGGAATAGAATGTGTTTAGTCTAGTCTGTGTGTGTGTGTGTGTGTGTGTGTGTGTGTGTGTGTGTGTGCGTGTGTGAGAAACATGACTTGACAGAACGTGTGTATGTGTGTGTGTGTGTGTGTGTGTGTGTGTGACAGTGTGTGTGTGTGTGTGTGTGTGTGCTGACTACATGGCAGACAGGTCTTGATTAACTGATCGATCGATCGGCTGATTAATCGTCTCCTCTCCGGACGTCCTGAGCTTCGGCCCGTCCGTCCCGTCCCGTCGCCGTGGTGACCGTTGCCGGGGCCGGTTGCCGGGATGCAGGTGTCCATAGCGTGCAACGTGGGGGGGGGGCGGGGGGGCGAGCGAGTACCAGCTGAAGGAGCGGGGCGGCGGAGGGGGGAGGGCGGGCGCCGCCAGCAACATGGCCTGTCAGTCAAAAAGCAAAGCCCCGCCCACCCGGACCAACACCCTGCTAGGCCACGCCCACATGAAGGAGGCCCTCGGTCGCCATAGCAACATGAAGTACAGGTGAGAGGAGGAAGCGAGGGAGACGGATAATGAGTGTGTGTGTGTGTGTGTGTGAGGGAGAGAACGAGAGCGAGAGTGTGTGTGTGTGTGTGTCTGGCTTCACACACACACACACACACACACACACACACACACACACACACACACACAGGCGGACAGGTGCAGTTTGTTGACTCAGGTTCATATTTCATGTGTCTGAGCTGCAGCCAGAGTGTGTGAGTGTGTGTGTGTGTGTGTGTGTGTGTGTGTGTGTGAGTGTGTATGTGTGTGTGTGTGTGTGTGTGTGTTTTCCGTTGCACCTGGTTTGTTATGTGGGACACACACAGAGCAGACGGGCTGAGTGTGTGTTCGTTTCTGTGAAGCTGTGGATCATGGACTTATTGGATTATTGCTGCCATGTCTGAGTATTGATGAGATATTGATGAGATATTGATGAGATATTGATGAGATATTGATCAGACCCACTGAGCAAGTAACATTCATGGACGTCCAAAAGAAGTCGTCTTGTGGAGAAGAAGCTGTGTGTCGATTTTTAAACCGATCGGACTTTGCGATTTTTCGTAATTTACGTTTTAAATCACGATTTTCACCCTCATTGAAAATGAATGGGGAGCCGGCCGAGACCCACGCATTTTCAAAGCCTCACAGCTCCCTCATTCTTTGGCGCACAGACTCCATTCAAAGCTTAAATGACTCAGCAGATGTTCAACTTTATGTGTGTCATCTTCAATTTTTCATGTCTGCTTTAGTTTGCCATAAAACACAGTTTAAGTTTGGAGTTATTTTTGAGCCGCCTCTGACTTTTGAATGAGTGTGTATTGCGTGAGCTAGAGTGGCATTCCTGAGGGCTAGAGTGGAGCAGCCCTGAAAACTCGCCTAAAACTTTTGTCTTTAACTTGCTCTGCTGGCCACAATTTTCACTCCACATGCATAAATTCTTGGAAAGTAGTAGGAAAACTAGTTCTGCTTTGAAAAATGTAAATACAAAAGCAAAGTATCTTCAGCTTTTTAAACTGTGACCCTTAACGAGGCAGGAGTGCCAGCTCTCTCCCCCATAGACTCCCATTATATCTGGAATGCAAAGTCTCAGGAGAGAAGCAGAAACATACACTTTTTCAACTCGCGAAAACAGGGACATTTTTGGGAGCTGGAAAATAATTTTGACACCGTTTGAAAGCCCAAAGCCTTGCCTTTCTCATGATACCTTTTATTTTCTGCTCGGACTTACTGTCATTGAGAAAAAAGCATTTGTTTGACCACTAGTTTTAGGTGATTTTTCACAGAAGCAGCACTGTCACTCATGCTGTGAGCTTCATAGAGCCTCATTTCTGGCTCCGCCCACACAAGCCCCAGTAGCACAGTGGATAGTGTCTCTGCCTGCCATGCAGGAGACCAGGGTTCAACTCCCCGCCTGGGCAAGAGCCACAACACTACACAGCCCACAAACAGCATAGGGCTGGTGGTTTAGCACATGTCCAGGCGCTCGCAAGGCAAGCACATCAAAGAAACTTTATGAAGTCTTCTGGAGGTTCAGAGAAGACGACTTTTAATGTTTTCTGGATCAATTTTTGCTCAGTGGGGACACGGATGGACTGATCGATCTGCTACACCTGCACTACACACACTATACACAGTACACACAGTACACACACACTATACACAGTACACACAGTACACACACACTATACACACTACACACAATACACACACTGTACACACACACAACACACATTATACATACTACACACACACTACACACACACACACACACACACACTAAACAGCACACACTACAAAACATACACTATACACACTACACACTATACACACACTTTACACACTACACATACTATACACACACTAAACACACTACACATACTATACACACACTATACACAGACTTTACACACTACACAAACTATACACATACTACACACACTATACACACACTATACACAATACACACACTGTACACACACAACACACATTATACATACTACACACACACACTAAACAGCACACACTACAAAAAATACACTATACACACTACATATACTATGCACACATTATACACACACTTTACACACTACACACACTATACACACTACACATACTATACACACACTACACGCACTACACATACTATACACACACTATACACACACTTTACACACTACACACACTATACACACTATACACACACTATACACTCTACACATACTATACACACACTACACACACTATACACACTACACATACTATACACACTACACATACTATACAAACACTACACACACTATACACAGTACACACACTATACACACTATACACATTACACATACTATACACACACTACACACACTACACATACTATACACACTACACATACTATACAAACACTACACACACTATACACACTATACACACTACACATACTATACACACACTACACACACTACACATACTATACACACACTATACACACACTTTACACACTACACACACTATACACACTATACACATACTATATACACTACACATACTATACACACACTACACACACTATCCACACTACACATACTATACACACAATACACATACTATACAAACAATACACACACTATACACACTACACACACTATACACACTACACATAGTATACATACTACACACACTACACACAACAAACACATAACATATGACATGATGGTTTCCACGGCGACAGCTACAAAAAGTGAGGTGAATGCAGGAAAACAACTACCATAGCAACCAGTGAAGCACAGCGAGCAGTGCATTATGGGAGCAGCTTTAGACCAATCAGATTGCTGCGCTGACATTTCATTACAAAACAACACAAACAGCCATCCAATCAGAGAGGTCCACACGCTTACATCTGTCAGCCAATCACAGAGCCTGATCCTGTCGCTCTAATTAAACCATAAACCTCACACATACACACACACACACACACACACACACACAAACAAACATATGTTCATCAAGAGGCTTTATTGGACAACTCTGCAAAGGTCAAAGGTTACCGAGCCTTGTGTGTGTGTGTGTGTGTGTGTGTGTGTGTGTGTGTGTGTGTGTGTGCACAGTGTAATTTGCATGTGTAGATCACACATCAACGTCAAACTGCAGTTTAATCAGGAAAAGGATCAACACACACACACACACACACACACACACAGATTGTATATACATGTGGAAATGAGCCCAGTTGTTGGAGGGAAGATTACAGTGTGTGTGTGTGTGTGTGTGTGTGTGTGTGTGTGTGTGTGTGTGTGTGTGTGTGTGTATGTGTGTGTGTGTGTGTGTGTGTGTGTGTGTGTGTGAGACAGAGCATAAACACAAAAAGTCAATGTCAGCAGAATGCAGAATAAGAAAACACATACATACATACACACACACACATACACACACACACACACACACACAGGCCTAAAAATACCAGCATGATTCGACAGTATTGTGTTTTTTGTGATGTCAGAGAGAGAGACGGCTCTTCAGTTCATATTTACTCTCCTTCATCACACAGTTTCACACTGCAACACACACACACACACACACACACACACTGATAACAACAGAACTGAGAGAGAGGCTGGTTAAAGGAACATTCCACCCTAAATCACCTGGAGGCTGTTTCGGAGCTGCTGCTGGATCTCAAAACTCACCTGTTTGTGTTGAAATAAACTCTTTGATCAATACTAACTACTACTGACTACTACTGACTACTACTGACGACTACTGATTACTACTAACTACTACTGACTACTACTAACGACTACTACCGACTACTACTAACGACTACTAACGACTACTGACTACTACTAACTACTACTGACTACTACTAACTACTACTGACTACTACTAATGACTACTAACTACTACTAACTACCACTAACTACTACTAACTACTACTGACTACTACTAACTAGTACTAACTAGTACTAACAACTACTAACTACTACAATCAGATGTTCAGATGTATGTGCTCAAATGAGCATGACAAATGAAAAACACCTCATCACTAAAAATATTATTCTGCCTATATCTTATTGCCCGAGTCTGTGTGGTTTCCATGGCAACACGAAACGTTTCACTGAAACCCGCATCAAAAGCCGCTGTCAGCTTTGTTAGTCTGCATAATGGACCGATTGGTTGTCAGCTTTGATTTATTTGGCGACCTAAGTTTGGATAAACGGCTGAACGAGGAAGACAAGACAGAAGAGAAAAAGGAGAGATACACGAGAGTGACGAGTGAAGAGCTGGATCAGCTGGAGAGGTCAGGAAATGAAGCCGGTACGGCCCGGTCAACGTCTTGGGCTGTCAAATGTCTACAAGACTACCTGACAAACACCGGGCAAACAGCTGATTTCTCACCTGTAAGGAAAGAAGAGCTGAACAAGATCCTTCATGAATTTTATGGAGCTTTAATTTCTATAATAAAGAGAATGAAATGCCTCAGAAGATTCAGCACCACGGACAGTACCCGCTGAGGCAGATTCAGCACCACGGACAGTACTCGCTGAGGCAGATTCAGCACCACGGACAGTACCCGCTGAAGCAGATTCAGCACCACGGGCAGTACCCGCTGAGGCGGATTCAGCACCACGGACAGTACCCGCTGAGGCAGATTCAGCACCACGGACAGTACCCGCTGAAGCAGATTCAGCACCACGGGCAGTACCCGCTGAGGCAGATTCAGCACCACGGACAGTACCTGCTGAGGCAGATTCAGCACCACGGACAGTACCTGTCAGATTTTCCATGGAGATGTGCTGCTGTAACTTTGTTCTTGTTATTAATGTGTTAATGTTATCAGTTATTAATTAGCCTATTAATCGTTATTAACTTGTTTAGTCTTTATGAGTTTCCTAGGCCTTTGATTTAATTAATTTGTCATTTTGTTTGCATCTGTACATTGAAATGAACATTTAATAAATCAACACATCTGTGAAAACTATTGTCTTTATTTCAGAGGTAAATTGAAAGTTAACACCTCTTTTCTTGTTACCTTCCTGTTTGAATTGGAAAGTAGATCCGGCAGGAAGCCTCCACACAGTAACCTTCCGCCAGGACTGCTGTGTGAAGGAGCTGCAGCTGAAGCCTCACAGAGACAGGCAGAGAATAAAAACGTTGCTGAATATAATCTGACAAACTGCCGGCGGGACAGTCTCACATAGTGAAGGGGGCGGGGCCTCGTGCTGGCCCCTCTCACCACAGCTGATTGGCTGAAACATTGACGAGCTGATGGATCTGTTTTGTTTATTTATTATTTCAGGAATCTTGGGAAATCTGGACTGAGAGTTTCCTGCTTAGGCCTCGGTGAGCACACACACACACACACACACACACACACACACACACAGACACACACACACATACAGACACACACACACACACACACACACACATACAAACACACACACACATACACACAACACACACACACACACACACACAACACACACACTCACACACGCACACACACACTGACACATACACACACACCTGAACACATATGTAGAGTCACTCATGTTCTTTCTCTTTTCACAGGAACATGGGTGACATTTGGCTCCCAGATCTCTGACGAGGTACTGTGTGTGTGTGTGTGTGTGTGTGTGTGTGTGTTCATGTATGTTCATGTGTGTGTATGTGTGTGTGTGTGTGTGTGTGTGTGTGTGTGTTTTCCATGCATGAACTCATGATTACATAACCGTTAGTTGAGGTTTGTGAACATGATAATGTGGGTTAGTGACTCTGCCTGCCTTTGTTTCTCTGTCCGTGTGTGTGTGTGTGTGTGTGTGTGTGTGTGTTCGGTGTGTGTGTGTGTAGATGGCAGAGAGTGTGATGACCACAGCGTACGACAGTGGAGTGAACTTGTTCGACACAGCAGAGGTTTACGCCTCGGGGAGGTAAACGCTCACAGATCACATTTCTCCATTTAGTCTGGAGGTCTCTCTACCACTCTCTCTCTCTCTCTCTCTCTCTCTCTCTCTCTCTCTCTCTGTCTGTCTGTCTGTCTGTCTGTCCCTGTCTGTCTCTCTCCCCGTCTCTCTCTTTCTCTCATATATTCTCTCTAACTGCCTGTCTCTGTCTCTCCCTGTCTGTCTCTCTCCAACTGTCTGTCTGTCTGTCTGTCTCTCTCTCTGTGTCCCTCTCTCTCTCTGTCTATCAGTCTGTCTCTCTCTCTGTCTCCCTCTCTCTCCCTGTCTGTCTCTCTCTCTGTCTCCCTGTCTATCTCTCTCTGTCTCTCTCTCTGTCTGTCTTTCTCTCCCTATCTGTCTTTCTATCTCTCCGTCTCTCTCTTTCTCTCGTATATACTCTCTAACCGCCTGTCTCTCTTTCTCCCTGTCTGTCTTTCTGTCTCTCCCTATCTCTCTCTCTAACCGCCTGTCTCTCTCTCTCCCTGTCTGTCTTTCTGTCTCTTCCTGTCTGTCTCTCTCTAACCGCCTCTCTCTCTCTGTCCCTGTCTGTCTCTCAGAGCAGAGACGACTCTTGGGAACATCCTGAAGAAAAAAGGATGGAGGTAAAGCGACACTCATCTGTTTGTGTTGAAATAAACTCTTTTGTCCTGTCCTGACCACTACTAACTACTACTAACTTCTACTAATTAGTATTGATCACTTCTATCTAGTACTGACTACTACTAACTACTACTAACTACTACTGACCACTACAAACTACTACTAGCCACTATTAACTAGTACAGACTACTACTAACTATTACTGATCACTAACTAGTACTGACCACTATTAACTACTACTAACTAGTACTGACTACTACTAACTACTGCTAACTAGTACTGACTACTACCAACTACTACTAACCACTATTAACTAGTACAGACTACTACTAACTATTACTGATCACTAACTTGTACTGACCACTAGTAACTACTACTAACTAGTTCTGACCACTACTAACTACTTCTAACTAATACTAACTAGTACTAACTCATACTGACCATTACTAACTACTTCTGACTAATACTAACTAGTCTGCTAAACAGTACTACACTAAAAAAGTAGACCTAACCCATTAGTACTAGTGAATATGCAGTACTCTCCTGCTGCCACTCACCATCCTACTCAAAGACTATCCAGCTGATCACTGATAATCACTGATCACTGATCAGCTGTCAGTGAGCATGGAACCTGTTAACTGATCACTGCTCCCAGTTCCTCTGCGTGTTCTCCTGCGTGTTCTCCAGAACGTTCCTCTGCTCTCCTCCCAGAGCGAGCAGTGGGGTTTCAGAGCTGCCACATCACTCCTCCTCTCTTTCCTCCATTCATTCCACTACGATATGAACATGAACTTTCAGAGCCTTCACACTTTCTTCACTCCAGTTTTCCATCAGCCCAATAAAGTCCTCCACATGAGTTTTCCTCAAAGCAGCAGCACTGTTGGCTTTTCAGGACTTTTTCACACTGAAACGCTCCCTCCTCCTCCCCCTCCTCCTCCTCCTCCTCCTCCTCCTCCTCCACCTCCGCCAGGGAAAATAGTCCCTAAGCGGGGAAACGTTTTGCTTTCCACAGCCAATCATCAGCTGTGTGGTTTCTGAGTGTTGAGGACTTTGTTCACATTATAAGGCAGCTGCTTCAACCACAAACTCAACACAAACACAAGCAACAGCCTCTCCTCCTGCATCCCCCTCTTCTATCATCCATCTCTCTCTCTCTCTCCTTCATCATGCCATCCCTCTCTCTCCCCTCCTCCCCCCTCCATCTCTCACAGTAACTGATGGTGGCAGAACGACAATAATGCTGAAATAACTCTCCCTCCGTCCCTCTGCTTCATTTATCCTCTCTCTCCTCTCTCTCTCTCTCTCTCTCTCTCTCTCTCTTTCTCTGTCCCTCTCTCTCAGGAGGTCGAGTTATGTCGTCACCACTAAGATCTACTGGGGAGGACAGTGAGTACTGCACTGTAGTTCTGCACTGTAGTAATACACGACACGTCACTGTGTACTATTTGGCTAAACACATATTTTTTTAAAAAAAAATTTTGTGGTAATTTTTGAAAGTGAATAATCAGACTGTACTAGAAATGACAAAAATTGTCTCAAGAAAATTTGAAGCGTGTTAGCACCAAGTAGCCCTGTGTTGGAGTGTGTGTGTGTGCGCGCGTGCGCATGTGTGTAGTTCAAAAACTGGGAGCAGTAGTCACTGGCTCCCTGATGATAGTTTCATTTTTTAATAAACACCACAGTGTGTTTGTCACAGACCGTTTTCACGTTAAATCTAACTCCTAAAACTACAAACTGCACCTTTAACTTTTGTGTTTTGAAAGAAATCAAGTGAATTTTCTGAGGTGTCAAAGGGTTAATCTGAAGTGTGTGTGTGTGTGTGTGTGTGTGCTTGCAGGGCGGAGACGGAGCGAGGGCTGTCGAGGAAACACATCATCGAAGGTAAATGACCTTTAATCTTTCAGCCTGCTGCTCTGCTCCAATCAAATCCCCTCAAACCAAAAGGAGGAAGTGACATCATAGATCAGCTCCGCCCACCAACATGTAGCCGCATGGTAGTTATTATCCATAAAGCGTATACATTATATAGAATATTAATTATATCAACATATTAACTCTCCCTCCAAAGTAATGAATAAATAAATAAAATAAAATGAAATAAATAAAATTATTAGCGATAAAAAAAATCAAAAAACAAAAGAAAGCAAAGTGAAAAGTGCAAAAATGAAACAATGAAAACTGAATAAATATACAAAAACACAAAAAATATATTCAGATTTTTTTTTAAAAGAATATATCCAAAAGTTTTTTTTTAAAATATATAAAATGAAAAATTGATATTCATAATCTTCATGGGGAGAGTAGCATTATTTTTTTTTTTTATCTTTTTGAAAGCAATGAAGGGAATTTTATTCAGGTTTCAGAGGCTTAATTTTTGGGGGGATTTTTCATGTTAACTCGTTCATAAGAAAAGTCCTCGAGGAAACCTGACAGGTCCTGTCGCCTCATCAGCCCAAACAACAACCTGTAAATAACAACATCTCCAGGTGACCTTAACAACCCTCGTTTACTCCCCGAGTCAGGTGACCTTAATGACACTAACGAGGTTATCACAGCCAGGAGCAGCACTAACGATTCAGTAGTTTCAACGACTTAACGACCGCCACCTGAGCCTAATGACCCTAAATGGTAAACGGACTGAATTTCTGTAGCGTTTTTCTAGTCTACTAGTCAAAGTGTTTGACAATGTCTGCCTGCTCACACACACACACACACACACACACACACACACACACAAAGCTGTCAGAGGCTGCCATGCAAGATGCCAAGAAGTCCATCAGTTAGTGGTTCAGTGTCTTGCTCGAAGACACTTAGACACACAACCCTCCGATCACCAGCCCAACCCTCGTGTACTGGTGGAGGCAGGTGACCCGATCAGGTGACCCGGTCAGGTGACCCTCAGCTGAGCTGTGCAGAACACCTCCACATACTTCCTGTGTTTTCGTGTAAAGACATTCGTCCTGAAGCGTTCACAGTCACTGAACCCTCCTCTTACAGAGCCGACGGGCGGCCTGAGGCGTCTGAGGACAAACAGCTGCAGGCTCAACATTTCATGTCTTTCTGTGTTTGCCCAGTCTTCTGTCATTACAGCTGCATTCCAGTTTTCATGAAGCAGGCTCCTCCTGAAACCTGGCACCTCTCGCCTGCTCGAGGGCTTCGCTATTAGGTGTCAAAACCTGAGCGGTGGCCAGGTTCAGAAGGTCACTGAAGTCTTGTGTTGAGCCTGGAACGCAGTTTTGTTTTATTGATGCTCATTACAGAAGACGCTTGGTGAGCAGCGCCAGACGCACTCAAAACTCTTTGTGAACAGGACCGCCGACTTTGGGCTCCCGCGGTGAGAGATGCTGATAAAACATGTCTAAGCCCACTGAGGCAAATTTGTCCTTTTGAATCTGGATCTGAATCTGAGTATGAATCTGAATCTGAATCTGAGTATGAATCTGAATCTGAATCTGATTTTGAATCTTCTGAATCTGAGTCTGAATCTTCTTAATCTGAGTCTGAATCTGAGTCTGAATCTTCTGAATCTGAGTCTGAATCTGAAACTTTTGAATCTGAATCTGAATCTTCTGAATCTGAGTCTGTATCTTCTGAAACTGGATCTGAATCTGAATCTTTTGAATCTGAATCTGAATTTTCTGAATCTGAGTCTGAATCTTCTGAATCTGAACCAGAGTCTGAATCTTCTGAATCTGAATTTGAATCTTCTGAATCTGAATCTTCTGAATCTGAATCTGAGTCTGATTCTGAATCTGAGTCTGAATCTGAATCTGAATCTGAGTCTGATTCTGAATCTGAGTCTGAATCTTCTGAGTCTGAATCGGAATCTTCTGAGTCTGAATCTGAATCTGAATCTGAATCTGATTCTGAATCTGAGTCTGAATCTTCTGAATCTGAATTTGAATATTCTGAATCTGAGTCTGAATCTTCTGAATCTGAATCTGAGTCTGAATCTTCTGAATCTGAATTTGAATCTTCCTAATCTGAGTCTGAATCTTCTGAATCTGAATCTTTTTAATCAGAATCTGGATCACAGAGCAGGTGTGTCAGGTTATCTGAAGCGGGACGTCCAGCAGCAGATCAGAGGTGGAGGCTGTGGCACCGTCCTGTGATCTTGTCTTTGTACAGATTGGTGTCGTGTCTCGGCCGCGGGGAGAACGAGCTGTGTGACGGCTTCATCTTTCTGCTCAGATTATTCAGGCTGATGTTGGCAGGATCCCGTCGCTTGTCGGGGCGTTTTGGTGATTTTGCAGCCGTCAGCGTTCATGTCAGTGTTCATGTCAGCGCCCTCAGAGTCTGAGGCTGTTTCCTCAGCAGCTCTCATGACTGCAGCCAAATCATTTTTAAAACCTGATGACTTCACAGCTGTTTTATTTACTTTTTTTGCTGCCTGTATGAAGCCAGAGTCATGCAGACGACACACTGAAGTACACCGAAACGAGAGACAGAGACATAATCACCAATATTTAATCTGCAGGGTTCGTTTTATTTTGTCGGGTTGTTTCTCTGAGCTGAGCGTTGAATTCACACTCCGCTCTGAACCAACTGCTCGGCCGAAAAATGAAATGCAATTCAATTAAGAGACAAAGAGGGAAGGCATGTGGGGTGCAGACACACTGGAAACACACACACACACACACACACACACACACACACACACACACAGTCCTCTGGTGTCCTCTGTCAGTTGTCGGAGGTCGTCTGGGCTTTAGGAGGCTCAGTCACACCAAGACTGGATTAGGAGTTCCACTGCAACACACACACACACACATACACACGCACACACACACACACACACACACACACACACACACACACTGCTCTGTTGACTTGTGTTCTTTGATTAAAAATCCTCAGACCCGATTACCCCCCTTCCACCCCCCCACCACACACACACACACACACACACACACACACACACCCTCCAGCATCACGAGGGGCTGGAGCCTTTTTTTCCCAGCATGCACTGGGATTGAAAACTGCAGAGATAAATTTAACCCTGAACCCCGACGTTACAAAATGACCTCAAAGCAAAAACACCACCAGTATGGCGTGTGTGTGTGTGTGTGTGTGTGTGTGTGTGTGTGTGTGTGTGTGAACTCCCCAGCCTGCGCTGTCGTTAACAAGCGATGAATAAAGTTTTCAGCGCTCTTTCATGAGGAGATGAAAAACTTTTTTTTTTTTACATGTTTTTGTTCAGTTTTAAAAACGTTGTGTTTCATGTTCAATGTTTTTCAGGCTGTCATGATGTTTTCATGTCTGTTTTGTTTATCAAACATGTTAAATGTAACGTTAAAATATCTATTAAAGTAAAATATTGCAGATTTGAAAGGGTGTCTCCCTCTGCCGCCAGTCACTGTGTTAGCAGGGTTATTATGGTTCGTATGGTTAGCACAGATAGCAGGGTTAGCATGGTTAACAGGGTTAGCATGGTTTGCAGGGTTAGTATGGTTAGCAGGGTTAGCATGGTTAGCAGAGTTAGCAGGGTTAGCATGGTTTGCAGGGTTAGTATGGTTAGCAGGGTTAGCAGGGTTAGCATGGTTAGCAGGGTTAGCATGTAGCTCTCTGCTTGTCTGACTGGACAAAAAGCTAATCTCTGAAAAAAGTGTCATGTTCCTTTAAACCATTAAAACAATGTCAATATGACATTAATCTACAAACAAACCTTAACTTTACTATTATTATTATTGTTGTTGTTGTAATATTATAGTATTAGAATATTAACATTCATATTAAAATATCATTATAATACGAAAATGTTAACTTTAATATAGTATTATTATTTTTAAATTTTAATAGTATTATTTTATTAGAATTGTTATTTTATTAGAATTGTACAGAAAATTTGCAGTACAATCATATTATTATTGTATTATTACAATGTTACCAGTGATGATATTACTATCATTATTATTATCATTATTATTATTATTAGTAGTAGTAGTGGTAGCAGTAGTAGTAGTAGTAGTAGTAGTGGTAGTAGTAGTAGCAGTAGTAGTAGTAGTAGTAGTAGTGGTAGTAGTAGTAGTAGTAGTAGTAGTAATAGTAGTAGTAGTGGTAGTAGTAGTAGCAGTAGTAGTAGTAGAAGTAGTAGTAGTAGTATTAAGATATTAACATTGAAATGATAATTATTATTTTATTAGGATATTAATGTTAATGGACCAGTGACCTTCAGTCTGACTCTGAGGTCAGATGACTGATGATAAATGTAGACGGTTACTTTTTTACACACACACACACACACACACAGACACACACACACACACACACACACACACGGTGTGTCCTTGTACAAGGTGTTTTGTTGCGTGACAAAACGTCTGGCATACTTTGACTTATTGTGATGTCAGAGCTGTCATCTGCGGTGTGTGTGTGTGTGTGTGTGTGTGTGTGTGTGTCTGTTTGTGTGTGTGTGTGTGTGTGTCTGTTTGTGTGTGTGTGTGTGTGTCTGTTCGTGTGTGTGTGTGTGTGTGTGTGTGTGTGTGTGTGTGTCTGTTCGTGTGTGTGTGTGTGTGTGTGTGTGTGTGTGTGTGTGTGTGTGTGTTGCAGGCCTGCGTGGTTCTCTTGCCAGGTTACAGCTGGACTACGTGGATATCGTTTTCGCCAACAGGACTGATATCAACTCGCCTATGGAGGGTATGCAGACACACACACACACACACACACACACACACACACACACACATACACACACACATGAACAGACACACACACACACACACATGAAGAGACACACACACACACACACACACACAGAGCAGGTGGATCAGGTGAAAGTTGATCAATAATTGATTTTGGGGGCAGAGCCTCTTGTTCTCATCTCGCTGACAGACGTCTGGTTTCTCCAGCTGCTTCTGTTCTGTGTTGTATTGATCATAGAACACTGATCGTAGAACACTGATCATAGAACACTGATCATAGAACACTGATCGTAGAACACTGATCATAGAACACTGATCGTAGAACACTCATCATAGAACACTGATCGTAGAACACTGATAATAGAACACTGATCGTAGAACACTCATCATAGAACTCTGATTATAGAACACTGATCGTAGAACACTGATCAAAGAACACTGATCGTAGAACACTGATCATAGAACTCTGATTATAGAACTCTGATTATAGAACACTGATAATAGAAAACTGACTGTGGAACACTGATTATAGAACACTGACTGTGAAACACTGATAATAGAAAACTGACTGTGGAACACTGATTATAGAACACTGACTGTGGAACACTGATCATAGAACACTGACTGTGGAACACTGATTGTGGAACACTGATGGTTTTTCCAGAGGTGGTGCGGGCGATGACCTTTGTGATCGAGCAGGGCATGGCCATGTACTGGGGAACATCACGATGGAACGCCATGGAGATCATGGTACGAGCCAGGAGAACCACTGGAGAACCCCAGCAGATTCATAATGAACCACAGTAGAACCATAATAGATCTGCAATAGAACTATAGTAGGAAATATCATAGAACTGCAGCAGATTTGTAGTAGATGATAGTAGAGCCGTACTATTGGCATACCATACGCAGTTCTAAAGAACCACTTTAGAACTGTGATTGTGCAGAGGTTCTACCTCCACTGCAGTGGAACTGTGGAACCACAGCAGAACTACCTACAACCACTGTAGAGCTATGGCAGAACCTCAGCAGAACTGCAGTTAACCTATCAAAGAACCACAGCAGAACCCTTAGGTTAAGAATTAGAACTGGTTGATCTGCAGCAGAACCACAATAGAACTTCACTGTATCTGTGGTAAAACCACAGTAGCAGAACCACCATGGTGCTATAGGGACAGTAGAACTACAGCAAAACTCTAGTAGAACAGTAGCAGACCTAAGGTAGAACGTCAGTAGAACAATTGCAACGCTGCAGTAAAACTATGATAGAGCCACAATAAACCTTTGCTAGAGCCATACTAGAACCATACTAGAACCATACTAGAACCGCAACGCGCCAATCAAAGTAGAACAATAGCACTGCAGCAACAGCACATCAGGCCTTCAGTGGAACATCAGCAGAACTTTAGTAGAACCTAATTAAAAGTTCAGTAGAGCCTCAGTAGAATCATAGTAGAACCACAGAACAATATTAGAACTGCACTAGAAAGACAGTAGAACCTCAGTCTGTCTCACCTGTCTGTGTATGTCTCACCTGTCTGCGTCTGAACCTGTCTTTCTCTCACCTGTCTATGGGTCACCTGTCTGTGTCTCACCTGTCTGCGCCTCACCTGTCTGTGTCTCACCTGTCTGTCTGCCTCACCTGTCTGTTTCTCACCTGTCTGTGCCTCACCTGTCTGCCTCACCTGTCTGTCTCTCACCTGTCTGTGCCTCACCTGTCTGCCTCACCTGTCTGTGCCTCACCTGTCTGTCTCTCACCTGTCTGTGCCTCACCTGTCTGTGCCTCACTTGTCTGTCTCTCACCTGTCTGTGCCTCACCTGTCTGTCTCTCACCTGTCTGTGCCTCACCTGTCTGTCTCTCACCTGTCTGTGCCTCACCTGTCTGTCTCTCACCTGCCTGTCTCTCACCTGTCTGTCTCTCACCTGTCTGTCTCTCAGGAGGCGTACTCGGTGGCGAGACAGTTTAACCTGGTTCCCCCGGTGTGTGAACAGGCTGAGTATCACTACTTCCAGAGAGACAAGGTGGAGCTGCACCTGCCAGAGCTCTACCACAAGATAGGTAACACACACACACACACACACACACAGTATTATTGATAATGATATTGATCAGTAAAAATATTGATTATCATCAATAATGGGGGCATGTGGTGTGTCTGTCAGGTGTCGGGGCGATGACCTGGTCTCCGTTAGCCTGCGGCCTCCTGACGGGCAAATACAACGACGGAGTCCCAGAGAGCTCCAGAGCCGCCATGAAGGTGCACACACACACACACACACACACACACACACACACACACACACTGTAACTGCTGCAACACAAGCATCATCCATCTACAACAGGCTGATCTGCAGAAATGAGACCATCTGTTACCGTGGTGATCAATACAGTGTGTGTGTGTGTGTGTGTGTGTGTGTGTGTGTGTGCATGTGTGCATGTGTGCATGTGTGCGTGTGTGTGTGTGTGTAGGGCTATGCCTGGCTCAAAGAGAGGCTCTGCAGTGACGAGGGGAAGAAGCAGCTGGCCAAGATCAAGGAGCTCCACCTGGTGGCCGACCGGCTGAACTGCACACCTGCACAGCTCGCCATCGGTACCTGAGAACACCCCAGCCGCCTGTTACCTTGTCAAAACATTTCACATGTTCTCATGGGTGACAGCTGTCTGTCTCTCTGTCCCTCTGACTGCCTGTCTGTCTCTCTGTCTCTCTGCCTGTCTGTCTGTCAGCCTGGTGTCTGCGGAGTGAAGGCGTCAGCTCGGTTCTTCTTGGAGTCTCAAACACAGAACAGCTGCTGGAGAACCTGGGCTCCATTAGGGTAGGTGTGTGTGTGTGTGTGTGTGTGTGTGTGTGTGTGCACCTGGCGTGGGCCTTTGGTTCAGAGTATTTCCGGGTGGTTTCTGTTGCCATGACAACAGCTCTGGTGTTCAGTGAGGTCATGGCGTGGGCGGAGCTTACATCAGCCTGACGCACGGCTGACAGGAACATGTTCTGTCTGAACCGTGAGAACCGGCTGGCGGCTCCTGGTCTGAACTCAAATAAAAACGTCGAGTCTCACCTGGCAGGTTGTAACTATGAATTAGCTTCTGATCAGTTTGAAACAACTTTATCGGCAGCAGATGATTTGAGCGGCCAGGTGCTCGCTCTGTCACCTCGTTAGAGTCAATAAAGTTCTTCAGAAGGACAAACAGTTCCTCTCCCGCTCACCTGCCACAGACATTAGTGTCATCTGAACCAAACCACCTGCTGTCAATATTTCCATCAATACGATCGATCCGGAGGCTTCCTCACTCTGTTGCTCGCCCTCACACTGCTTCCTGTCTCTCTCTCTCCCTCAGGTCCTGTCCCAGCTGACTCCGCCCCTCATTGCTGAGATGGACACGTTGCTCGGCAACAAGCCACGGAGCAAGAAGGAGGCGCGGAGCTGAGGAGGAGGAGGAGCTTCCTCCTTCCTCCCTCTGCTCCTCCAGAGGGAAACTAAATGACAAGAGACGCAAATGTGTTTATTGACAAGAACTCCTCCGGTCCGCTGCCTTCATCCTCACCGACCTCCTCCTCCTCCTCCTCCTCCTCCTCATCATCTCTCACTCTACAGATAGGGGCCAGTTCTTCCTGCAGACAAAAACAGAAAAAATTCAAACTCAAATTCAAATTAAATACAGACTCATCAGAAACTGAGATGATCCAGCCAAGACGAGGAACATCAGGAACCACTGCCCTGGTTACTATAGCAACAAGCAAAACTGTGGTTACTATAACAACAAGGAAAACTGTTGTTACCGTAGCAACAAGTAAAACTGTGGTTACTATAGCAACAAGCAAAATTGTGGTTACTATAGCAACAAGCAAAACTGTGGTTACTATAGCAACAAGGAAAACTGTTGTTACTGTAGCAACAAGCAAAACTATGGTTACTATAGCAACAAGGAAAACTGTTGTTACTATAGCAACAAGGAAACAGTGGTTACCATAGCAACAAGAAAACTGTTGTTACTGTAGCAACAAGGAAACAGTGGTTACCATAGCAACAAGGAAAACTGTTGTTACTGTAGCAACAAGGAAAACAGTGGATACCATAGCAACAAGGAAAACTGTTGTTACTGTAGCAACAAAGAAAACTGTTGTTACTGTAGCAACAAGGAAACATTGGTTACCATAGCAACAAGGAAAACTTGTTGCTATGGTAACCAAAAAGTGGTTACTATAGCGACAAGGAAGAGTAGGGTTACTACAGCAATAAGGAACACAGTGGTTACTATGGCAACAAAGGTGCAGTACTCCGGAACACAGCGGTTACCATGGTAACGTTGGACCATGGCCATACAACACAGTGGTTACCGTGGTATCAAGCAACAGGCGCTCTCTGTGACAGAGCGGTTACCATGGTAACGTGAAACCTGTTGCTTTAGCACACAGCGCCCCCTTAACGCGGAACGGTGATCGACGACACAGGGGTTTCCATGGCAACATGCAGGCCATGGTGCCTCCTGTCTGCTCTACAGGTTGGACCCTGACATGCAAATGTTTCGTGGCGACCGGAGACGAGAACAATGCTCTCTGGTGGTTCTCCTGAGCTCGTCCAATAGGAACTCTCCCCGCCTCCCGCTGTGTAACCTGACCTTTAGATAACCAGTATTTTAACCGATCAGATACTTCCTGTATTTATGTGCGTAACCACCGCCAGAGGGCGCCAGAGCCAGAGCCGAGAGCCAGTCCAGCCCCGCTGAGGGCGGCACACACACAACACTCACATCGCCATGGAAACAGCAGCAAACATCACCTGCCAGGTGTCACGTAAAACACCAGCGTGCGTCTGGAAACGATGCGGCTCTACCAGAACCGGAGACCTCCAACATGGCTGCCGGCGGGTCAGGGTTGGGGTTTGGGGTTTGGGGTGCCCGCCGGCGGGGCCAACATGGCTGGACTGTGCTCAGGACTCTGGCTGCTGATGCCGCTCCCAGCTCCGCCTGTATTTATAAATGTAAATCTCTATATTTTATGAATGATGAAGCCATTCCTGTAGTCAACTCTGTGCTGCCCCCCCGCCTCGTCCAGCTTTAGATAGAGGAGCAGAGTCATATATATTATTATTATTATTATTATTATTATATGTGTCACGCAGTGGTGCTCAACCTCAGGGTCGCGACCTCTCGGGGGTCTCCAGTTCATGTCACTGTGGTTACGTCTCTGTGCTCAGAGGGAGGTCTATTTTTCTTTCCAGTGGTTATATATTTATTTACATATTTATTTATTCTAAAGTAGCTTTTCTCTGTGCTATACAATAGATACTATACAACCACATGTTTAAGTATTTTGTTTTATTTGTTAGCTTGTTTTCTATTTTTGTGTTTTCTTTGTTTCTGTGAAATGTCGATCTGCTTTCTCATTTGTTTTCATTTTGTGTTGTTATGATTACTGTTATTGTTGTTATTATTTGTGTGAAATGCGATAGGGTTTGTGCTTCCAGGCAGCGACGGAAACAACAATTAGACGCTGGAACTCGAGAACTGTTATTATTATTATTATTTAAAACCCACAACGATGACAAGGAACAGCAATAACCAATCACAGGGAGGAAAAAATCAGGGGAGAAGGGACGAACCTGCCTGACGCCTCTCAGTCAGAAAAACAACAATAACTCCTGAGGACGTTTGTTTGTTTGTGCGGAGTCAGTTCAGGTGGAGCCAGAGGAGGCCGGGGGGCGGGGACACCTGAACGCTGCTCCTCGGGGTCGCGACCCCGTCGGGTTTAAGCTGATCATCTACCTCTGATCGACCTGAACACACTGAACTGCACTCGGCTCTGGACCACATGCACAACAACTAGACAAATGAAATACATACATATATATATATATACATATATATATAAATATATACACAAGTTATGCAAATCAATGTTAGACAGTGCACGCACACACACACACACACATACACACAGACATAGAGATCGATAAGTTGGAATATTGTAAAAAAAGTTTTGCTTTGGGTGGATGTTTAGAAAGTATGCAATTGTTTTTTTTTGTTTGCTTGTTTCTTTTCGGACCATGCGGTGGCTATTTTGAACACTTAAGGTGGGAACGTGCCCGGCTCTGTCCTGTTTATCACGGAAAAAACATATCAGGAAGTTTTCTGTTATTTTTAGCCAATCAAAGGTCAAGTGGCATTTTTGTCCCACAGTTCCTGTTTTCATCAGACATTTTCATTTGATTGGGCAAAATGAGCATAAAAAATGTGATGTGATGTGAACGTGTTGACTCGTGTGCTGACGTGCACAGCTGGTGTGATTCAACTCCCCGAGTGTTCAAAACAGCCGCCATGTGAGGAAAGTCAGAGGTGCAACTCTATTGGTCTGCAGCTAAAGCTTCAACTGTGACCCTAAATGGACCTCATGAGTGTTTCAATTTCCTACAGCGGTGTATTAGTGCCACTGCAGGGAGAGGGGAGGGGTGGGGGTTGCTATTTCAAGAAAAAAAACTCTCCCTGCACTGGTCCAAGTACGTGGTTGTAGTTTCCTCTGTAACAAAACAAAAAAAGGACATTTTGGACAGCGATGTTCATAAACTTAAAAAAAAAAAACATAAGTTCAATTTATTGTTTTTGATAACTTGAAATCCACACCAGACAGCAGCAGCGATCTGTTTGTCATGCTCAGACTGAACCCAGGGTGATTTCAGAAAGTGAAATGTTATTTTTAAAAAGCAGATCCAAACCTGGAGGAGGTTTGAAATGTGATTTCTGCAGATGTTGCTCTGAACTCTCAAATCAGATTTAAAACTCTGCAACTCGACACAAGAAGAAAATATCAAACCCCGAGTGAGAAAGGAGCAGAACCGTAGAACCCATAATTTCCTGCCGGCACTCTGGAGGGAAGCCTCCGGACGTTCCTGCTGCCTCCATGTGAGAGAGCGGCGTCATCAGCGTACGTAGATACTGGTGCCTAAAATCGTTACCACAGCAACCTGTGCAGATGGCTCAGTGATGTGCGGACGCTCAAATCCGATCTGATCACCTGCAGATGAAAAGTGCGGACAGTCTGTCTTCAAGACCTGACAGGAGGAACGGCCAGCCGACGTCACCGGGTTCTACTCAGATCCAGAAGAAATCCAGCGAGCGAACCGCAGCTTCGTTACTGTTGTTATTGTTGTTTGTTTGTTTAATCGCATGATGGAGAAACCAGGAACTGTGTGTACAATGGAGAGGATGTGTGTGTGTGTGTCCACCAAAAACTATACTCAATAAAAACACTACCCCCACCTTCCTGTTTGCACTGTTCCTTTTTTTTTGTTATTTTCTTGCCACAGTTGGAAAGTAGATCCGGCAGCTTAGCATCTGCAGGAAACTAAACCGTAACCTTGAGCCAGGAAGGAACAACCTGAACCTGAACTTTCACAAATAAATATTACTCCAAACAAAAAGGCACTGCTTACTGGTGCTGGTTCTGATGACAGTGATGGACGTCCTGATTGGCTACAGGCTGGAGGGAAGTCGTGTCATTAAAATAAAAATTTTAATGACACGACTGATTTTGTTCCTGCGTCATTACGCCAACAGGATTCATCACCTCAGTTTGAGTCTTTCTGTTTGGGGTCCAGAGTTTTTAGAGACGACGGATTGCTGGATCTCTGTCAGAAACATGATGAGGAAATTAACAAGAAGTGACCTGAAAATGAGCAAAACATTACTTTAAAAAAAAAACCAGAAAAATAAATAACCAGAAAATCTGCAACAAAACACTTGAGAACTAAAACATTTTTCTGAAGCTGATATATTTCCAGGTCTGATCAGTGACGCTGGACCTCGTCTCAGGACCATGAAACGTCACATGACCCCCCACTTTGTCAAACAGTGACATCATCATCCTGCACCAGTGGCTGCAAATTAAAATTTCAACCAATAAAACCTTCACAAATCTGTAAACATCCTCTCTCACCCACCTGTCCCTTCAAAATAAAAGTGTTTCTCTCTTTCCCAAACTGCATGAAAAACTGTTCAGATCGGTGGCGCCCCCTTGTGTTTTGGTGGGTGAACTGATGAACGGTGAGTTTGTGTTCAAACTAACGAACGAGGCTGAAGACATGAGACGTAACAGATCTGACAAGATGATGATGTGATGTTTTCCTTCATGTTGTCGTTTAATTTGAACATAAGAACTTTAACGAACAAATCAGAGGAACTCAGAAAGTGTGGATTCCAAATACAAGACATACAAGATACATACAAGACGTCAAACACACACACACAAACACAAACACATACACACACACACACACCCGCATCAGACTATTTCAACAATAACATCAAATACCACTTAAAATAATTCATATACCTACACTTTTTTAATGTTTTCAGGTCATCACACTCAAATTAACCTAGAAATTTTCTGAGGACAATTTATTTTCAAGTATTTTTTGAATGATAATTTTCCTCTTTTTCATTTCCAATACATTCAATGTTGACACTGAATTCTTTTCTTTTCTTTTTTTTCACTACAAATGAGTTTTGGCCCAAGATATTGGTCATCATGTTCTGGGTTACTAACAATCAGTGGTGGACGAAGATCTCGCCAACATCATTTGAGTGAAAGTCGAGATCCGCCTGGTCGAACATTCCTCCACTGCAAAGTCACTTAAAATACACACACAGTTAAAGTACTGGAGTACCAGCTTTTAAAAGTATTTAAAAGTACATTTTCTTTATAATGTCAGCACACTGATGTTTTGTTTTCATGATGGGTTCAAAGAACCCGGGAACTTGCTGGTAGAACCACGACGCTGTACACATGGACTGACCAGCACCGGGTTAGCTGTTAGCGCTTCGCTATCAGGAACAAAGGCATTTTATTTTGAAAGCAGAGGTCTTGCTTGTTGTTTCACAGAGCTGGACGATGAGTTCCTGCTTTGACTTCAAACCCAGAGCGGACGCTGTGATTGGTTCCTCTCCTGTGAGGAACACAGTGTGCAGCCAATCACATTTTAGAAAAGAAAAAAAATCAACAGCTGATTTCAAAGTCAGTCAAAGGTACAATATGTGTCTTTCAAATGCAGAGGAATAAAAGTCAGAAGTTTCCAAATAAAAAAAAACTCAAGGTACAGTGCACATACTTGAGAAATGTACTTGACTTGGAAAAGTCAAAAATATCATTAATATCACATCCACTCTTCAGCTGCAGTGGTGTTTCTTCCTCTGAGCCGATGAGATGAAGTGTTTCTGGCAGCGCTCGCAGCCGTATGGTTTCTCTCCGGTGTGCAGGCGGCGGTGCACCGTCAGGGAGGACGGCGAGCCGAAGCGCCTGTCACAGAACTCACAGCGGTACGGCCTCTCGCCCGTGTGCACGCGCTTGTGCTGCTTGAAGGCGGTGGGGTCGCTGAAGCACTTGTCGCACTCGCCGCAGCGGTAGGGTTTCTCCCCCGTGTGGATGCGCTGGTGCAGCTGGAAGGTGGTGGGCCGGCTGAAGCTCTTGCCGCACTCGGCGCAGTGGTACGGTTTCTCGCCGGTGTGAACGCGCTGGTGCAGCTTCCACGCGCTCGAGTTGCTGAAGCTCTTGTTGCACACGTCGCACCAGTACGGTTTCTCGCCGGTGTGGCTGCGCTGGTGCACCGCCAGGTTGGACGACGAGGTGAAGGTCTTGTCGCAGTGGGAGCATCGGTACGGTCTCTCCCCGGTGTGAAGGCGCCGGTGCTGCTGGAACGTCCACAGCAGCCTGAAGCTCCTCCCACATTCTTCGCAGCGGTACGGTTTCTCCCCAGTGTGGATGCGCTGATGCTCCACGCACGCCGTCGGGGTGCCGAAGCCCCTCCCACACTGGGCGCAGTGGTAAGGTTTCTCCCCCGTGTGGATGTAGAGGTGCCGCTTGTAGGTGGTCTGCTGGCCGAAGCTCCGCCCACACAGGTGGCAGCGGTACGGTTTCTCCCCGCGGTGAAGCAGCTGGTGTCGCCGCAGGTTGGCTGAGTAGCGGAAGGACTTCCCACACTGCTGACAGACGTCCGGTTTCTCCCCCGTGTGAACCCGCTGGTGCTCCTGCAGGTGCCGCGGCGACGTGAAGGATTTGTCACACTGGTGGCAGCTGTGAGGTTTGGGCCGGACCGTGTCCCTCTGTTTCCATGGAGACCGAGACACAAGATCATAAAAAATCAATATGAAGGTCATTTCACAACGTTATTACGAGACAAACTAACATGCTAATGTTACAAAACAGATGAAGCCTTAGAGTCCTGAGCTAATTCACATTATTTGTACTATTAAGCTTTTGGTTATGCTTTCCTTTTATTTATTTTTTTGTTAAACTTCTTTAAAATTAGTCCACAGGCAGAGAGTTCCAAGTTAGCTCTTTTTGAACTCTTTTATTTGACCTTTATTTTAACAGGCATAATCATTAAGAACGGGTTCTTATTTACAATGATGGCCTGTGAAACTCTTACTAGTCCTTCGTTCTTTCAGCTAGAAACTTCATGCAAACTTTAAATGGATCAGCACAATTCACTTCAATTCAATTTTATTTTTTATAGCATCAAATCATAACAGAAGTTATCTCAAGGTGCTTTACAGAAACCCAATCAGCCAAATCCATGAACCATCCATGAGGGCGACAGCAGCGAGGAAAAAACCCTTTAACAGAACCAAAAACCTCGAGCAGAACCAGCTCCGGGTGGGCGGCCATCTTCTGGACTTTTATCGGTCTAAAACAACTTTTTGATATCTGTTATACATTCTGAGAAATCAGAATTTAGTTTGGTTTTTTGCAAACAAACAAACATACACAGGTGCTGCTTGCAGGTGGTCTGCTGGCCGAAGCTTCGCCCCCGCTGGTGGCAGCGGTAAGGTCTCTCGCCGCTGCACAGGAGCTGGGGTCGCTGCAGGAGGAACTTCCTGCAGTGCTGACAGACGTCTGGAATTTTGACAGAAAATTCACTTGATTTGTCTGAAAAACACGGGAACAAAGTGGTGTGTCATCAGCGTAACAGCGGAGGGAGACGCCCTGAATAAAATGACCTGATGAGCTAGACCTGATCCCTAAACTGAGTCCTGAGGTAGCCCATTCCTGACTGTAGCAAATGAAGACATATGGATGCTTTCAGATGATGATCACCGCTTCTGTTTGGCTTCTGCTGTTTGACCTTTGACCATGGGGGCCAAAGGTCAAACAGCAGTTATCTACACATGAACATGATGATATTAATGTCTAAAAAGCCAAAGATGTGGACGATATTAGAGTTAGGGTTAACCCGAGACACTGACCTGATCAGTAAACTATTATTCTGTGAAGTCACTGCACTTTCTACATCCAGGGGCCAGATTCTCCAAAAAGTTCTTACTAATAATCTTAAGACGTTTCGTAAGAGGAAAAAATGAGAAGTTCATAAGAATGTTCTCAAGTGCTATTCCCCATTATTTTCTTAAGAACTGCACATTATCTTAAGAACTTCTTAATTCACTTACGAACCTCAACTCTCTACCTTTATGTAAACAAACAGCCTCGAGCTGCAACCCACAGCAGCTCCATCTAAAATACAAAACAATATCCATTATAGTCTCAACTTTGATTTGATGTTATAAAAGTGTTTTCTCAAAAATTGACATACATACTTTGTATTGGACAGCGACGATATTACTAACCTATTAGTTAATGGAATCTAAATATAATTGACACATGAATGGTGACTGGTGGCTAAACAAAATGTCCTCATATAGACTCAGAAACAATATGTGCCTATATGTGTCTAAATACTGGCTTAGATATTAGGCTGAATTACAGTTTAGATAACGATTATCTCTGTTAACATATACAATGTAAAATGATTAAGGTATTAGCCTACTACATTAATCTATGTTATATAATCAAATTTGGCTCTAAATTAATCAAAGATGTTTGAAAAATAGCTTACCTTCACACAGCATGTGGTTACTTAAGACGACCTTTACCTGTCTTAAAGTTACGATACTATTTAAGAAAAATAGTAAGATAATTTCTTTCAAGAATCCCATTTATTCTTAAGAAAAATCTTAAGAATAAAGTTGAGAACATTCTTAAGATCTTTTGTTTGGATTCTTAAGATATTTTGTTTGTGAATTCGAAAATATCTTAAGATTCTTCTTAAACCCAAACTTAAGAAAAAAGTGGAACTTAAGAAGAAATTTAATCTTAAGAACCTTTGGAGAATCCGGCCCCAGGTTGTATAATTACGCTGTTTGCTCAGTTTGTTGTTCCAGTTAAAGTTTCAGATACTTGGGAACCCACAGTCCTAACGTGTCTCACATCCTGTCCAGGTGTCTAGCATAAACATTCAGGTGTGACATTTGGTCCATATGGTGTAGCTCTCTTTCACATTCTGATTCCAATGTCTCAATATTCTTGAGAATTAAAAGTATTTGCATTATTATGCTACTGTATGGTCTTATATCAGTGGTATTAAATGACAATAATATCATTCACTGCAATTATTTCTCATTAAAAAAAGTTATGACGTACGCAGAGTTAATAAAATCCTGACACTGCTGCCTGGTGTTTTAGGGATCAGTGAAGTGTGATAATTTATATATATATATATATATATATATATATATATATATATATATATATATAATAACAACAACAACAACAATAATAATAATGCTGATAATTATAAACAATTTCTATAATGGCTTTAAAAACAAGGTTGACAAAGAGCTTTGACAGACAGCAGAGCAGAATAATCAAAAAGCAAAAATTACAACAGAAAGATAAAAAAAAATCTTATTGCTGCTGTTTTCTTTAAATATGTTCTGATATTTTTAAATGTGTTCTGATGTTTTTAAATGTGTCCTGTACGGTGACCTTGAGTGCCAAGAAAGGCACCTTTAAATAAAATTTATCATTATTATTATTATTATTGTTGTTATTATTATCATTATTAAAAAGAGCAACAAAAATGAAGGTAGAATGAAGATTGAAAGTTAAAACAGGAAAACACAAATGTTCAGTCACGGCGTCGCTGCGGCGAACACACCGCTCTGTTTGTTACACAGTTTGTTTATGTTACTGAGGAATGTAAAAAAACATTTTCCAACTGTCCCGGGTTCTCAGACTGTTCTGGACCTGGAGAACCTGGAGGTTCTCTGGGTTCCTCAGAGCTGCTGCACATTATTCACACAATCAGATCCACTGATCACAGGTTGGATCCAAGAAATGTCAGAAAACAGTGAAAAATGTTGGACTACAGTTTCCAAACAACCTGAGGCAACGTCTAAGGAGACCTGTGTGTGCGTGTGTGTGTGTGTGTGTGTGCGTGTGTGTGTGTGTGTGTGTGTGTGCGTGTGTGTGTGTGCGTGTGTGTGTGTGTGTGTGTGTGTTGGTCCCACCTGTTGGAGCTGCAGTGTGCTGGCTGTGTTGTGGCTCCCCCTGGTGGACAGGACGGGTACCATCATCTCTGAGGGGCAGACAGTGGTTGGGGCCACTGCAGGACACACACACACACACACACACACACAGACACACATAGTGATCATCATCATCATCACACTGGGTGTCAGAGTCACATGATGGAGCAAAACTGACAGAACCACAGCCAGCCAGCGCCCCCTGCAGGCAGGCGGTGGGGTTTGGTGGTTCAGAGCGCAGGTCAGGTTTCTCTCGCCGTGTTTCACCGATCCAGCCTGAGACGACACTAAACCTGCACATTTAGCACCTTAACTTCTGCCAGTTTGGAGCTCTGAGCTCTGTTCTCTTTCAGTTTGAGCTCTGTTGTTTCAACAACAATAAAGAATCTTGAATCCTGAAGTGACCCTCGCGGGCCACTGTAGCTGTGGTGACATCAGCCAATCAAATCAGAGCTGCTCACCACAGTGTGCAGTTTGACAACACTGACAAAAACCATGTTGCCAATAACAATATTTTACATACCTAAACATGTGTTTTAAAGACTGGAATGTGTTTGTAACTGTCTTGTATTGGACTCGCTCGCTCCTGTTAGGAGGATATTAGATGTTAATATTCATATAAACATCTTATTTATGAAAAACGTGTCTTCATTAACAAGCTAAAACTTCTGTCTGCAGATCGGCAGAATGTTTTACAACTGAAAATGTTCAGAATAAAATCTATTAATTTACAGAATGTCTCTTTAAAGTGAAGCTGAAAACTGATACACTAATTATTTCTGGTCAAATTACACACAATGCAGTTTCATGACCGGTGAATTTTCTCATTTTTCCTGCAATGACCCAGTAATGTCAACTTCACTTTAAAGGAATATTCCAACATTTTGAGCGAAATCCCATTTCCTGATGTTGGACACCATGTCCACCTTTGGACATCCACTGGTTCACCTCCTATGGGTAGAATACCAGGTACCTGTTACCTTAGCATAAAGACTTGAAGTCTTTAGTCGTTAGCCTGGTCTCATGAGCCCCTGTGTGAGTCAGACGCCTCAGAGCTGCTGGAAGGACCCAGGCTAACAACTCCCATAGACTTCAAGTCTTTATAGATAGATAGATAAGTATACTTTATTGATCCCAAACTGGGAAATTCCCAATAAATAATACTGGGAATAATACTGGGAAATTTATGCTAAGCTAACAGGAAATGCTACCCATAGGAACTGAACCACTGGACGTCCAGAGGTGGAGATGGTGTCCAACATCTGGTCTCAGTCTGGGGAAGATGGAGGAAGGAAAAAGGGGGATTTCGCCCAAAACACTTCAGTATTCTCTTCATAAATCCCCTCCTGTAAAAAAAATAAATTAAAATAAATAAATAAATAAATCCCCTCCTGTCGTGTCTGTGTGTCCCTCACCTCCTGCTGACTCAGCAGCCGTCTCCGGGGTGTTCATGGCGGTCGGGACGTTCCGCGAGTCGCTGAGCTGGACAGACTGGTTTGGGGCAGGACGTCCTACAGAGGCAGGGACCAGCGGGGGTCTGGGAACAAGGTAGATTGAACATTAACATTAGCTAACTTAAGGTGGATGCTAGCTGGCAACACCAATTTTTATGTTGGTCAGTTGTTCATTTTAGGCAATAACTAAGAGATAAAATTGATGTGTGTTTAAATTTACAGTCATCTAAACTTTAGACAGCAAAAGGATTTACTTTCCATCACCAGAGTGAGTTTATCTCAAATGGAACGTTTAGAATCCATACCAAAACCCATAGTCTAAATATGACAGATCAATATTTCATGGTTAAGGAGTCATTTTTACTCAAAACTAATGGTTGGAATAGGTTCAGCACCCCTAAAAACCCCTAGTTAGACATCTCAAAAGCTAATATTGGTAAAAAAAAAATTTCACTATTTTCGCCGAGGCCCTCTGGGCACTCCATAACTTTGATTGGCTCTCCAGACGTTTCCCCGAGGATTTGGCCTTGGATAAATTGGGAGGTGTTAGTAGACACCTATAGGAACACATGGTAAAAAAAGCTATTGGTAAGAAATTTTTTTGCAGATTGGCCAAAAAAATGCCTAACTTTCCCTAGGTAAGGCTGGAAAATAAAGCAGGAATGCCAAAATAAATAAATAAATAAATAAATAAATACAGTAGTTGTGATTATGGCTGTGATGGCAGGTACAGGTGTGCCTCAGTGGAAACACAACACACCGATCACTGTGTGTGTGTGTGTGTGTGTGTGTGACATGCTTCCTTTTCTAATATAAGCTCAGGTTCTTCAGAAGCGGCAGTCTGACTGTCAGTTTACAGCATCAGACAAAGTCAGATTCAATTTGCAATTAGCAAACGAGCAAAAACCTACTGGAACATCAACCGTAAAATAAACAAAACTGACAAAAAAAAAAAAATTTTTTTTGAGTAGTAGAAACATATTTTTCAGAATCAGAAATAATTTGCTCATCTCTGAGGGGAAAGTGGCTCAGCTGCTCGAGTGGAATTAAATTAGAAGAAACAGAAAAAAATTAGAGACATAAAAGATCTGCCTTCGAAACAACAGTAACTGTGTGTGTGTGTGTGTGTGTGTGTGTGTGTGTGTGTGCAACTCAATGTGCATGATGTGTGTTGACATGTGATTAAATCCTGTAACATATCACAGCAGTGATATGAATATCTCTCCTGCTCCGTCCACTCTAAGGACTAAAAATTAAAAAAAAAAAAAAAAAAAAAAAATCCACATCAGCTCAGCTGCTGCTGGACAGCAAACACACTCACTACATTCTTTTGGGGAAAAAATAAAAAAATAAAAATACCAGAACATTAGTTAAAAAAAAAAAAAAAAATTAGCCAAAGTCAGTCTTTTTGAATTTGATAAGAAAACAAAGTTTATGAGGATTCAAAGCGTGCAGGTCAGAGCAGAGCTGCAGTAACATGGAGTTTCCATTCATTATATGGAATCCATAAGAGGCTGCATGTCACAACAACAACATTACTAATACCACTACTACTACTACTACTACTAACAACAATAATAATAATAATAATAATAATAATAATAACAACAACAATAACAACGACAACAACATCAGCAACAACAACAACAACAACAATAATAATAATAATAATAATAATAATAATGTCTTATTTTATATTTAAGAGATTCTGTAAAATCTCCGTGTTTCTGTGATATTTTGTCAGTGTGTGTGTGTGTGTGTGTGTGTGTGTGTCTACCTGCAGCAGTCTGAGCGGCGGCAGGAGGACAGAGGCTCCTGTCTGTCCGAGCTGCAGTCAGCGCTGAGCGGACCTACCGAGGCAGGAGAACCCGGAGGAACCCGGGGGAGCTCTGCTTTGTTCCGCTCGGTGCCGCCATGTTGCCTCTTCAGCCGCACTCCGGGACCTCGGCCTCTGATTGGCTGGTGCTCGTTCCCTGCGCTGGGGAAGGAGAGGGATCAGCCAATCAGTGGCGGAGTTGGGCGGGGCTTCGTTAACTGACTTCTTCTTCTTCCTCATGCTGCTGCTGCTGCTCTCTCTGCTGCCCCCTGCAGGAGGAGCTGCTCACTGATATAATGTGACTTCCGGCTAAATGTCACGTTCATAAACGCAAAACTAAGAAGAAAAAAAAAATCAGTTCGTCATATTTGAAAAGGAACAGGAAATGGAACAAAATGTGTCCATAATTTAATTCCTCCTAAAAAGAAAAACATCAAAACGATAAATGTAGCTCATATTTGAGCCAGATACGTTTTGAGTAATGAGTTTATTGTCAGAGTTTTATTCATTTACTTATTTAATGAACATATTTAATTTATTTATTTAATGAACATTCAAGATTTTTTTTTTTAATTTTTATTTGTCACATGCATGAATGTACAAGTACAGCAGCAGTGAAATGCAACGGCAACAACTCCAGCACTGTGCAAGAAAAATAGATAAAAATAAAAAAATAAAATAGAAAGTACTTATATACACTCCTCTCTACAATCCTATATACGGTATACAAATATGGACATTAAGTGTGCATATGGCCATTAAGTGTGCATTATACAATAATAAATAAGAAGTAAGAAAGGAAATAGAAAATGAATGGATAAATGAGAACGTGAGCTGCCAAAACCCTGAAGAACAACCCGCTCCGACGGAGGTTCAGAGTTAGCATCTTATTCATGATGTTATTACTTTTCTTCTAATAAAGATTTGCTTACTTAAAAGAAAAATCAGGCACTGCTCTGGTTTGATAAGAATCCACAGGTGAGATGAAACGATCGACTTGCTCCTCAAATTATTTCATCAATAAAACAAGAACCTGTGTTTCCACCTGCAGGGGGCGCCGCAGAGGCTGAAACTGGGCTGACGTCATTATACAACAAAAATAAATAAAACATTACCAGAAAATTTGCAAATATTAGAAAATAGTAAAACAGAAACTGTATTATTATAATTATGTATTTAAAATCAAATTAAGAAAATAACTAATAACAAGGACAACACAGCACAAAGACTCCCTCTGTGTCTTTTATTTATGTAAAAATGTGTGCTGCTGCAACAATGTAATGTAATAAATAATAATAATAAACAATAATAATAATAAATAAAGTACTCATCTTTCACATACACGCACACACACACACACACACACACACACACATACATACCAGCAGGGGGCGTCTGAGCTCCTCCAGTCTCTGCTGCTGCTGAACTCAATATGTTGCCCCTAGCAACAGCTGACACACCCACATACTGATCTCTGATTGGCTGCTGGAAGTGAAAATAAAGAGCTGGGACTCCAACAGGCTTCATGGGCCAAACGCTGCCAAATAAACAATATATATTTAAAAAATTATTTCAAAAAATAATTACAAACTCATTTTCTTCAAACACAGCTTTATTTGAAATTTTGGCCCAAGACACCAAATAAGTCGTGCTGCCCTACAGGGACATGTGTCGAAAACTAGAAAAATAAAGCCACAAATATATCTCTAAAATAATAAACTGACTTGTGGCTGAATATTTGTCTGAACATGATGCTTTGCTGGTGACAAGAGAAAAATCTGTTTTTATAGCTGAGATACGACATAAGACATAAGAAGGTGCGGGTTTGTACGCTCTGGTGCCGTCTACCAGTTGACAGAAGCCTGAAGAGATGGTGGGCAGGGTGGGACAGGTCGTGGGTGACGGCGGTAGCTCTGCTCCTGCAACGGGTAAGGGTCAGCGTTAGGGTTAGGGTTAGATGTCACTGATGGTTGGCAGCTCAGTCCCCATGATTCTGAGCACCGATAGATGTTCCTGAGGCGGTTCTGTGGCATTCCAGCCTTCCTCAGTGTCCTCAGGAAAAAGAGGCGTTGGTGTGCTTTTCCAGCAATGCAGGTGGTGTGTGTGGTCCAGGAGAGGTCCTCGCTTATGTGGACCCCCAGGAATTTAAGGCTGGGGGTCCACCACCAATCTCCTGATGGTGACAGGAGCAGGCGCTGTCTTTCTGGACCTCCTGAAATCCACCACAATCTCCTTGGTTTTGTTGTCGTTCAGGATGAGAGTGTTGGTGGAGCACCAGACTGCAAGGTTCTGGATCTCACTTCTGTACGCTGACTCGCTGTCCTCGTTGGGAATCAGCCCCACAACTGTCGTGTCATCTGCGAACTTTGTGTGGGCTGGCTGATAGTCGTGGGTAAAGAGGGTGAACAGAAGGGGGCTCAACACACAGCCTTGAGGAACACCGGTGTTAGCAGTGGTGGTGGAGGATGTGTGTTTTCCCAGCCTGACAGTCTGGGGCCGGTTGGTCAGGAAGTCTAGAGGAGATCAAGCTGAGGTCGCACAGCTTGGACTCCAGACTGCTGGGGGTGACAGGGTTAAAGGCTGAGCTGAGATCCAGGAAGAGAAGCCTGACATAAGTGTTAGGTTTCTCCAGGTGTTGGAGGGCTGTGTGTAGGGTGATGCTGATGGCGTCTTTAGTCGACCTGTTCGTTCGGTAAGCAAACTGGTGCTGGTCCAGGGTGACAGGGATGGGGCACTTAATATGGGCCAGGATCACACTCTCAAAGCATTTTGAGATCACCGGAGTGAGTGTAGTCATTCAGACGACTCACAGTTTTCTGCTTGAGGAATGCTGGAACAACAGCTCGGGCCGGGCTAAGGTTAAAGATGTCTGTGAAAACCTCTGTGAGCTGCTCAGAGCATGCGTTGAGCACTCATCCCGGGACACCATCCGGCCCAGTCGCTTTCCTGGCTTTGACCGGAGATCAAATGAGAATAAAACTAATCTTATGATGTCCTCCTCTCTCCTCAATGCTAAACACTGACATAAAATGAATAAAATAAAATAAAGATTAAATAACAAGATTAAATAATCTGATCCCACCACCACAGACCAGCAGGGGGCGTCTGAGCTCCTCCAGTCTCTGCTGCTGCTGAACTCAACATGCTGCCCCTAGCAACAGCTGACACACCCACAAGCTGATTTCTGATTGGCTGCTGCCGGATGTGGAAGTGAAAATAAAGTGCTGGGACTTTCCAGAGACGCAGCAAAGACAGAAAAGAAACTGATGAAAACCCTAAGGTGCTGATGTGAGTGATATTTGATGGAACGGGACATAAAGTTCAGGCTGCAGCTGCAGCGACGCCTCACAGCCTCACACCTGAGGAGAGGCAGGTTCACACAGCAGAGACGCCACACCACCTTCCTGACCAGCTGAGGCCAAACAGAAACGCCGACTCAGCTCCTCCAGGCTCTGCTGAACTCAACATGCTGCCCCTAGCAACAGCTGACACACACACACGCTGCTCTCTGATTGGCTGCTGCTGGACGTGGAAGTTAAAAAATAAAGTGCTGGGAGTTTTAGCGTCTCTGGGAAGTCACGCTGCAGAGAAACTGGCTGGGCAGCCACTAGGGGGACCCACGGAGGCCGACCCTTTAGCCTCCATGGGTCATGTGATGGTAACAGTTTTAATTACAATCATTTCAAAATGTCAAATTGAGCCCAAGCATTAAAGATGTTAGTCAGTTTGAACAGAACAGGTTAGGGTTAACCAGGTCTAACTAGTCCTACCATAATGAACCTCCAGGGGGCGTCTGAGCTCCTCCAGTCTCTGCTGCTGCTGAACTCAACATGTTGTCCCTAGCAACAGCTGACACACCCACACGCTGCTCTCTGATTGGCTGCTGCCCGACGTGGAAGTGAAAATAAAGTGCTGGGACTTTTAGCGTCTATAGGAAGTCACACTGCAGAGAAACTGGGCACCTGGTGTGTGTGTGTGTGTGTGTGTGTGTGTGTGAGTGTGTGTGTGTGTGTGTGTGTCTTCTTCACTTTGGCATTCAGAGCTCTGGGCAGAAAACACCAGAACATCCATGTTCCCCTGGTGTTCCAGCTGGTGGTCGTGCTCTTGGTACACCAGGGACCCAGTATCAGTACTCAGTGATGACCGCTCAGCCTCCAATCACCCACCTGCTCACCCTCCACCCAACAAACCCCCCCACCCCACCCCGCACAGCCCCCAGCCCGACAGCCCCCCTCCCTCCACCCTGGAGCCTCCAACTGTCCTGTACCTCCACCCATTGATATGAGTAGAGCAGGTTTGGGAAGCACCCGTCCACTGGACCTCTTCGAGGGCCCGGTGGTCTGCGGGCTGGGCTGGATGGAGCCCCTGTTGGAGGACGGGACAGCTGAGGCTCAGTCCAGCTGGTTGGATGTGGAGGTGGAGACCAGCGCTCTGCTTCATGGAGACGGTGTGGACACCGTCATCAGAGCCCTGCAGCTCAGAGACCTGCCGGGCTGACGTCTGGGTTCTGGTGGAGAACTGACACCCGGTCTGGTTTGCCCTCTGGGGCAGAACGCTGGAGGTTCTCCAGGGAACTGGGAGGGGCAGCAGAGACCAGGAGCTGGGAGAAGGTCTGCTGTCCAGAGTCGGGGTGGGGGGGTGGGTGTGGGGGTGCTGAGGAGAGAGCTGAGGAGTTCATGAATCTGTCAAGGATGTGATCTCTGCTGAGAGCTGTGAACTAATCATGTGATGGTTAACCAGCAGGGGGCGTCTGAGCTCGTCCAGTCTCTGCTGCTGCTGAACTCAACATGCTGCTCCTAGCAACAGCTGACACACCCACACGCTGCTCTCTGATTGGCTGCTGCTGGACGTGGAAGTGAAAATAAAGTGCTGGGACTTTCCAGAGACGCAGCAAAGACAGAAAAGAAACTGATGAAAAAACTTGGATTGGATTTTTTAAATTATTATTTGATATAACAGTGCTGACTTAAAAGTGCATCTGAACATGTGCATCCCATGCAATACCCATACACCCCTGCCCCCTCACATGGACAGGTGCAATATTGGTTGTTCTGTGCACTATATTTATTGTAATATTACTATTTATCACACATTTTATACTTACATACTTATATTTTTATATTCAATTTGTGTTTACTTCTTTGTATTGTGTTTACTTCATGTATTATTCTTGGCTCAGTGCTTAATTTCGTACCTCCTCATGTGCATGCATGTGTTGTTGGTATGACAATAAAGAATCTTTGAATCCTTGAATATTCCTGTGACCGTGACAGAAACAAGCGCCTGTGATATGAGACGGAGTGTGTTTACAGCTCAGGTGAACACCATGACTCCACAAGCTGTCCAGGAAAGGAGAAAACACAACATGTTGCCCCTAGCAACAGCTGACACGTCCATCTCTGATTGGCTGCTGGACGAGGAAGTGAAAAACAAAGAGCAGCGACTCAAAGAGAATTCACAGGTTCCCATTTTGACAAAATAAACCAACAAATAAATCTAAATACAAATAAATACAGAAATAAAAATGAAAAATAGAAAATAGTTTCCACAGCTGTGTTGTTCATTACTAAATGATTTTGGTTACACAAACAGAACTTTATTTTAAATCTAAAATACACAGAAACATACATGGATGATCTGATTTCCCCTCAGGGATCAATAAAGTATTTCTGGTTCTGACAGATACAGAGACACATCAGACTTGATATGATGGTGCAGACATGGAAATGCCCTTTTGGGACTGAATATTTCTGTGAATCTTTCAGCTTCAGTGAAGAGGCAGAACAAGCAGACTCTGTCCACAGCTCAGAGAAATGACATGAAGCCAGCTGAGGTTTGTGGTCTGTCCAGTTTAACCAGCAGCGTCGGTTTGAGTCTGGCCCAGTGCCTCTGAGCCAGGACTTCCTCTCTCTGCTCAACACACAACACTGATGACATCACATCACATCAAATAAAACACAACAAATCAGAATAACATCAATATAAAATGATATAAGTGGTCTATTAAACAGGTCTAACTAGTCCTACCATAATGAACCTCCAGGGGGCGTCTGAGCTCCTCCAGTCTCTGCTGCTGCTGAACTCAACATGCTGCCCCTAGCAACAGGTGACACACCCACAGGCTGCTCTCTGATTGGCTACAGGTGGACGAGGAAGTGAAGATAAAGTCCTGGGGTTTTCCAGAGACGCAGGAAGTGTGCCAGGCTTTGAAGTCACTTTGACCTGGTGGCCAAGTCGTGTCATTACAACGTGTCTGTCAGGTGATGCACAGGGGCACAATTCCCATTGACTTACAATGTGAGAGAAGTGTCTGTAAATCAGCAGATAATTTTTTTTTCAGGTACTTCAACTTCAAATTCAGTCCTGCTGGGGCTCCAATGAACTTTTCATATTTTTCTTAAGCCTTCAAGTTCTAAAGTTCATTTTGATTTTCAGTTTTGACTACGACAAACTGTAACACCTCTGCAGCTGTTATGCCCAACAAAACGACAAGAAAACAGGAAAAAAAACAAGACAACAACAAAACGACTGTGCTAACCCTGCATGAAGCTAACGCCATGAGTCCTGCAATGGTGTTGAATGCAGAGGCTAATTCTGAGCTTCCTGCCGAGTTCAATAAACTGCGTGCGGTTCTTCTGAGGGAGTCAACTACATCAGTGACCTCACTCTGTTACTTAGAAATACAAACATCCCTCTGACTATGGATCCTTTCATCCTATGTCATTATGTAATGTAGATGTCAAAATCATTGCAAAGTCACTTGCTCTCTGTTTAGAATCAGTTCTTCCTGCTATTATCTCTGAAAACCAGACAGTCTTCATAAAAATAGACATTCATTCTCAAATATTCACAAACTTCTAAGTATTGTATACTTTCCCAGCAGCAATTCTTCTCCAGAAGTGGACGTCTCCTTAGACGTGGAGAAGGCCTTTGATCGAATCAAATGGGGTTATTTATTTACGGTACTTGACAAATTTGGGTTTGGTAACAGTTTTATTGGATGGGTCTGTCTTCTCTATTCTTCATCACAAGCTTTGATTTGCACTAACTCTGTAAGGTCTCCATTCTTCAACCTTTCCAGGGGAACTGTCCAGGGGTGTCCCCTGTCACCACAGCTCTTTGCTGTAGCCACTGAGCCTCTCTCTACAGGACTGAGGACATCATCGTTGCTGCAAAGAGCAAGGAGAGGAGGGGTTGGGCATCGTGTGGCTTTACACACAGATGATTTGTTAATATACCTAACTAGTCCTGATCTATGCACATCAACAGTTATCTCAGTTCTTGAGGATTTTGGATCATTCTCTGGATATAAATTGAATTCCAGTAAGAACGAATGCTTCCCAGTTAATGAGAAGGCTCTCCAGATTCCAAAAGCTTCAGTTCCATTTCACTCATGCTAGTCAGGTTTCAAGTGTCTCGGTACACATGACTCACTTCCTCTCCTCTCTTTACAAAGCAAATCTAATTCCACTGATGAATCAAATGAAACTTGACTTCGATAGACGGAATAGCCTTCCACTATCATTAACTGGTAGAATCCAATCAGTAAGATGACTACTCTCCCAAAGTTTTCATATGTCCTTCAGTGTCTCCTGATTTTCCTACCGAAAACTTTTTTCCGTTCAATTAATCAAACAATTGGACATTTTATTTGTGGTAGCGAACAACCCAGAATCGGTCAAACTCTTCTTCAGCGAAACAAAGAGATGGATGGTGTAGCCCCTCCCCCTTTTATCCACAATTTCTGGGACGCAAATATACAAAAAATAACATTTTGGCTCCATGCCTAGAATCTAACTGGTGTGCACTGGGATCCCAGGCTGTTTTATCTTCACTCCCAGCATCAGTGTTTTCATCTGTTCCAATGAAACCTTCTCATCACACCTTGAACCCAATAGTGCTTTCTACCTTGAAAATATGGATCCAGTTCAGAACCCACTACACATTAAAAGCATTCAGCTTTTTTTAATCAAATCAAGAGCCACAGTTCCTTGAGCGCATTATTTTGAAAATAGTGTTTCTGATAGCTGCATGTCAGGCTAACGTTAGCTCATGCTGTGATGTCACTGCTGCCATGGCAACAGCAATGACCTGGAAATACTACAGCCCATACTGTTATTGATCCTATGTGGATATTGATTATTGATCAGCTGATATCATTTCCCATCTAATCCCAAAACAGCTCTACTGTGTTTTTACTGTTTCTACTGTTCTCTAACTCTGTTCTCTAACTCTGTTCTTTCTCTGTCCTCGTCCTTGTCCAGGTTCTCTGCGTGTGGGTTCCTCCTCCTGGTTCCAGCTGTGTTGTGGCTGTTTCCTCAGCAGCTGTGCTCTGTGTCTACCTGGAGACTGATGATGTCACAGAAAGCTGTGCTGTGATTGGTGGCTGTGTGTGCGAGCCAACATTTGGACAGAGAACTTGCTCCTGTTTGTGTTAGTTTCCAGCAGAGAGTGAAGTCAGCGCTGAGCCCCACACCGAGATGAAGAGCCTCCTCATCCTCTCCTGGCTGCTGTGTGTCCGAGCAGAAGGTCAGCACAGCTTCTCACCTGCTGCACTCTCACCTGACAGCTACACAACAACACAACAAACACAACAACACAACAAACAACAAACACAACAGACACAACAACACAACAAACACAACTACACAACAAACACTACAAACACAACAACACAACAAACACAACAACACAACAATACAACACACAACAACACAACACACACAACACACACTACAAACACAACAACACAACAAACACAACAGCAACACAACAAACACAACAACACAACACACACAACACACACTACAAACACAACAACACAACAAACACAACAAACAGCAACACAACAAACACAACAACTAATGCTGCACTCTCACCTGAGGGCTGTACTACGAAGCAGGTTTAGTGGGTTAGCGAGGTATGTTGAGTCTAAAGCCAGGCTTTCCTGTATCACGAAGGTGGCTCTCTTTTAACTGGGCTAGATCACCATGGTAACTTATGCTTAACTCATAACCTGGTCCCGACCAGGTTATGAGTTAAGTTTAACCCCGCCCGGCTATAAAAGCGGCGCTATCTCACCCAGGTGAAATCACGAAAAGGAATTTTTGTCCGGTGTTTGGTGGCACATATGCACAATGCAGGTCTACTATTAGTGGTGCACAGACTTCACGTTTGTTAGAAATAGTCCGTTGTATCACAGACTTTGTTATAGTAGGCTACTTTTTTTTAAAGGAAACCTCTTATATTATAACAGTGACTGTCCGAAGGTGATGATTGGACGGGAGCAGCCCGTGGTGATTCAAACGCACTCCAAACGCCACTTATTTCGATTTAGAAAAAAAAGATTTAACAAAAAAGGAGCCAACAAACATCAACCGAAATGGCTCCATAATTCAAGTTAAACTTCAAATGTAACGAACAATTATCTGAAACTACTGACAAGGAGCTCTAAGCAGCGGAAATAGTGGTCAAAATTGTCATGTAACCATGGTAACCACCGCCTGCTCCGTCACCCACACACACACCTTCAGTCACCTGACTTCACCTCAGGCTTTACCTCCAATTCCTAGGCAACACTCCCATAAAGCTACTGAAGTTACATATTTCTAAACTAAAATTCATAATACTGAATGAATATTGCAGCAATTATTTAAAATGGCTATAACAGTGACAGAATCCACAAGCTTTGTGCTTCTTTTGAAATTAATCACCAGCTCTCCTCTCTCGCCTTATTTGCGGCCACAGTGTTACTCTTAGCATTAATTTTATTTTTGAAATGTTCATAGCTTGCCATGAGGACAAGCTGCTCCTCTTGTGTGAAATCTGCAGCCCGTGAACGGTCCATTTTTCACGGAAGTAGAATCATATGACGCCAAAACGCCCCCTTTTCTGTGAATGCACACAGAGCACAAAGCTGACAGCCGGGCTTAACAAACCTTGATGAGAACCACCGTCGTGACACCACTTAACTTTGACTGGAGCTTTAGGTTTTCTTGAGCCTGATAGTGAACACAAAGCCTGGGTATATTGAGCCTCCTTCGTAGTACAGCCCTCCGACAGCTACACAACAACACAACAACACAACAAACACAACAACACAACAAACACAACAAACACAACACAACAAACACAAGAAACACAACACAACAAACACAACAACACAACAAACACAACAAACACAACACAACAAACACAACAACACAACAAACACAACAAACACAACACAACAAACACAACAACACAACAACACAACAACACAACACAACAAACACAACAACACAACAAACACAACAAACACAACAACACAACAAACACAACAACACAACAACACAACAAACACAACACAACAACACAACAACACAACAAACACAACAAACACAACACAACAAACACAACAAACACAACACAACAAACACAACACAACAAACACAACAAACACAACACAACAAACACAACAACACAACAACACAACAAACACAACAAACACAACAAACACAACAACACAATAAACACAACAAACACAACAAACACAACAACACAACAAACACAACACAACAAACACAACAACACAACAAACACAACACAACAAACACAACAACACAACAAACACAACACAACACAACAACACAACAAACACAACAAACACAACACAACAAACACAACAACACAACAAACACAACAAACACAACACAACAAACACAACAAACACAACACAACAAACACAACAACACAACAAACACAACAAACACAACACAACAAACACAACAAACACAACAACACAACAAACACAACAAACACAACACAACAAACACAACAAACACAACAACACAATAAACACAACAAACACAACAACACAACAACACAACAAACACAACAAACACAACAACACAATAAACACAACAAACACAACAACACAACAACACAACAAACACAACAAACACAACAACACAATAAACACAACAAACACAACAAACACAACAACACAATAAACACAACAAACACAACAACACAACAACTAATGCTGTCGCTTGTTTTCTTCTCCTTTTCCTGTGCAGTGCATAAAGACATTGCTATCGCTGGCTGTTCAGACTCTGATGCAGAGGACATGTATGGCCTGGACGGTGAGGAGCGATGGTACGCCGACTTCAAGAACCACAGAGGAGTCATTGCTCTGCCCAAGTTTGCAGATCCTATCGGCTATCCAGGACATTATGAACAGGCTGTGGCCCAGCAGGAGATCTGCAAACAAAGCCTGGCAGCAGATCGTCGTGGCTTCAAGAACCCACCACTTGAACTCGGTAAAGACATCATAACACTAAAACTGTTTACCTTTAACATGATGTCATTAAAGGGACAGTTCAGATTTATTGACAGAAGGTAGTATGTACATATAAATACACTGACACACAAGGGCGTAACTTTGAGTTGAACATTGGGGGGGTTGAGATTTCCACCTGTGAAGCAAGTCTGAGGACATGCCCCGCATGAGAAAATCTTTAAATATTTTGATTATATAGATATATATAATATATATAAATATATAATATTACAAACATAAACTTCATTTATTTGCTCAAGTAAATAAATATTAACACACACAGGCTGCATGAGCCGCTCAGGTAGAGAGACAGATCACAAGAATAGTGAAAATATAGCATAAATCACATTCATAACTATCAAAGGTTTTATGATAAAAATTTATGATATGATATTGGTGGGGTTGTGGTGGCTGGTTTGGATTATTGGGTAGGTTGCAACCCACCCATCCCCCCCATAAATTACGCCTATGCTGACACACACACACACACACACACACACACACACTCAACTCAACTCAGCTTTATTTATTACAGTTTTTTTTGATTGTTTGAACTCATTTTGCAAATGCTTTGCTCACTGTGCCAAAACTCTAAACACAACACAAATAAGACACAACACCTGGAAATAAACCATACACATTTATGGCAAACTGAAACTCAGTCATCAAAACTTAAAAATCCTTTGTCAAAATGCAACTCTGATAACAAAAGGAAACACATTTCTCTAATATGAATACACTTTCACAGCAGCAGCAACACAATAACATACTTAACACAAAACACTGCAGTTTTTACTGCTTTTCATTTATTTCTTCAAAAAGAATTCTGCAAAGCTCAAAACAGAAATTAAACATCTTTTCACAGTAACAGCTGTTTCCAAAATAACCAAAAAATAAAAATAAATAAGAAAGGTGTCAACTCAAAACTGAATACAGTATAGAGTATACTGTACTTTACAGTACAGTTTTTTCAATCACGTTTTCCAGTATAATGGAACTGGGATCCACTTTGTCGTCAACTTCACCTCCAAACCACAGCAGAAGTTTTCTTTTGCAAATGTGTTCATACCTTTTCATTGGATTCACACATTTTTCAGGCTCTTTTGCACCTGCATCTCTATGAAACCACTAGTGCACCTGCATCACTGCTCTTTCCACCAATCACCAATCAGTCAGTATGCACCTACAGAAAAGGGCCTATAAATTATATTCTGTATTTTTTTCAGCTCCTTTGAGTTTTTCTGTGTAATACTGTATGTGAATTACAGTATTTCAGGTTTTTCCATCAACACAGTAAAATTTCACTTCAAAGTCTTTGAGTTTGGATGCAGTTCTTTACTGTAAGTTCACATTTGAATGTGCAGCTCACAGGAGAACCTTGTTCAAACTGACAGCTGTATTTTGTATTCTGCTGTCAGCTGTGTTACAGTACAGTAGAGCTGACTGAAGGAATCTACTCATTTGGGCAGAAGTTGAGTTGTTTGAGGGAAATATTGGCTTTTGCTACTTGCTTTACAATATGTAAACAATATGTAACTATGTAAATTGTCAAAAATATGACTGCAATCCACACAGGAAAAAAGTAAGGTTGAACCTGCTCAGACTGAAAAGGCTGTGTTGCATTTTGGTGTTGAGTATGAAGTGAGTGAGTGGATTAGTTGTATTGGGCGCTGACAAAATGTGCTTTTGCTGCATGTTTGAAATGTTTTGTCATGGTAAGAGCCTTTTGCAAACAAAATGTGTTATTTTGGGAAGAGCGCCTCTCATTAGGCCGGTGGATTTACTGTTTTGAAACCAGCGTTTCTGAGTTGACAGAGGAGGTAAAGCAATTGAAAAAAACTGTAAGCCAGTTCAGAGAGCACTGCTTTGTGAGGGCCTACAATGGATAGAAATCTGAGAGGAGGAGTTTGTGTGAGAGGAGGTCGAGGTGGTCGAGGAGGTCGACCCCGTACGGAGAAATGATGCTGTGGCTGAGTAATGCACTTCTCATTTGTATATTTTTGTACTTTATTTTTACGTAGGCTTACTGTATACAAGTGCTAAATGCACAAGATTTCTGTTTTTTGTACTTTTTTTTTTTTTTTTTTTTACTATATCCAAGTGCTAAATGCACAGGTTTTTTGTTTTGCAACATGCATTTAGCCTACAGTGAACAATAAACATTTATCTCTACAGCTTCATGTCCTGAGCATTGTGTTTTCTATTTTTCTATGTAGTGTTTAGTGACTGCTCAGTAGTGTTTTTAATTTTGATTGACTCGGGGCACAATTTGACAACATAGTTCAGTTTTGAGCACAGATTGAACTGTTTTGAGGTGAAAGTTTGGTTTTGCAAGAGGAGTCTGAGGTTTTGTGAATGTAGCTTGAAAATTGGGTTTTGTGTTCACAGTTTAGAGAAAAGGAGAGCAACTTTCGAGAAATGTGTCTTAGCAATCGAGAAAAACTGTAACATAGGCCTGAGGTTACGCCTTCTCCGGGTTCTTTTATTTTTATTTGTACAGTGTATGGTCTGCTTCGTTCTTGCTGGTGAGATAATGCACTTGCACTTTATGTTGCACTGCCTCTTATGCATAGCTATGGCATTATTACTGATGATGTTTTTGTTGTTGGTGATGTCTATGTTAATAATGATGTGACAGTCACCTGACTGTTTTTGTTTTATCTGTTTTTACTGTAAAGCACTCTGTGTATTCGTACTGCGAAGGGTGCTATATAAATAAAATTTTACTTACTTACTTACTTACTTACTTAAGTGAGTGAGTGGCTGGATTAGTTGTGTTGGGCGGTGACAAAATGTCCTTTTGCTGCATGTTTGAAATGTTTTGTCATGGTGAGAGCCTTTTGCAAACAAAATGTGTTATTTTGGGCAGAGCACCTCTCATTAGGCCGATGGATTTACTGTTTTGAAACACTGTGTTTAAGGTTTAGTTACAATGACTTCAAGTTTTGTCACATTGGTTTAATTGTATGTTCTTAGTGTGTAAGCAATCGAAAAAAACTGTAAAGAGATGAACCACACCCACATGGGCGGGGTTAGCTGCTGCCAGCCAGGTGGATCTACTGACCCTTTGCACGTGACGTCACGATCTAGTCGCGCGAAATATGAACGCCATGATGGACGGCAAAAGAGCAGTGGACGTCAATGTAAGACAAGGAGGCGCGTTAGACTTAGTGACATTTCGTAGTTGTATATAGTTTTTTAATTTACTTTTATGGTGGTGAGATGGTGGTTTCCGTGCAGTGTGCCAACAGGCAAGGCTGTGAGCCTAATCTAGCCTTTAACAGGAGACCTTTTGATGCGGACAGGAGACAGTGACGGGTAGCTGCTAACAGTCATAAGGACTGGCAGCCGTCCAAATACTCCCGGGTCTGCAGCGAGCATTTTTACAAGGTCAGTTTCATATTAAAACGTTATCAGACTTATATAACCTTAACTATGTTAGAGTCAGTCAAAACAAACTCAGGGTAGTTAGCTAACGTAGCTACCATTAGCTAACAAACTCAAGTAGGGTTTGTTTACTAGTAGCGATGCTAGCTAGCTACTAACGTTAGCTAGCTAGTCCTTCTCAGGACTCTGTTCGTATTAGCTGGCACTCCTAATTCAGCAATAAGCCCCGAGAAGCCGTGGGTCACAGTGGTTTTACAACGGCTGGGCGTCGTGCCTTAGAACGCCCCTCAGCCGCTGTAAAACCACTGTAACCCACGGCTTCTCGGGGCTTATTGCTGAATTAGGAGTGCCAGCTAATATGAAGAGTCCTTGTTAGCTAACGGTAGCTACGTTAGCTAACTACACAGTTTGTTTTGACTGACTCTAACATAGCTAAGGTTATATAAGTTTGATAACGTTTCTGCAGATCCGGGAGTATTTGGATGGCTGCCAGTCCTTATGACTGATAGCAGCTACCCGTCACTGTCTTCTGTCCGCATCAAAAGGCATCCTGTAAGAGGCTAGATCAGGCTCACAGCCTGTTGGCACACTGCACGGCACAGCAGGAAATCACCATCTCACCACCATAAAAGTAAACTAAAAACTATCTACAACCACGGAATGTCACGAACTACAATGCGCCCCCTTGTCTTAAATTGACGTCCACTGTTCTTCTGCCGTCCATCATGGCGCCGCCTCTCATGTCACGTGATAATTGTGACGTGTCTGCAAAGGGTCAATACATGGATCTGTCCAGGTGTGGACGGGGAGGAGGTGGGGGGAAGACAGGACAGGTGTGATGGAATCAGGTTTTCACATGTTGGTCTGACGGGCTGAGAGCTTTGAGTGCTAAAGGGCACATCAGCAGGGTTGAAAACCCTTCTCTGTGATATTCAGGCAGCATCTGATCTTAATGAGCTCAAACTGCTGCACATATTATTAACCAGATGTGGGTAGAGTAGCCAAAAATTGTAGTAAAAGTATTGTTACTTCAGAATAATACAACTCAAGTAGAAGTAAAAAGTAGTCATCCAAATAATTACTTAAGTAAGAGTAAAAAAGTACTTGGTGAAAAAACTAGTAAAGTATTGAGTAACTGTTCAGTAACATCTGATTTATTTATGAAAACAGACAAAAATATAAAAGAATCTTTGGAAAAACAAATTTCCAAACTTCTAATTTTTCCTCTTTTTTTCACAACAAAGCTGAGACCAAAACCTGAGTAATATCAATGTGTGAACAACAGGCTCAGCAGGCAGAAATAACAGTTAGGATTAGCGTGTGTGTGTGTGTGTGTGTGTGTGTGTGTGTGTGTGTGTGTGTGTGTGTGTGTGTGTCTGGGACAGTTTGTTGGGGTGAACCCTCTGTGGACAGTAAAAATATGAATGAGGCTACAGGGAGATTCAGCCAAGAGCAAAGAGACTCATCATCACATCAGAAACTTGATATGGAAAACGTTGAAGAGGACACTGCAGGTGAACGGAATTTTTTTTAGATATCACCATGAAACTTCCCCAGTTGATTACATACAGTAAGACAATTATTTTTTGTATTACAAGTTTTCTGAAATAGTATGTTTAAATCTGCGAATGAGGCATTATCTACTTAAATATGTACAATTTGCATACATTTCCAGAACAGAAATGTGAACACTGGATGAAGCCAAATTCATTTTTCTTTTTGTTGACATATGAGCAGGGGCGGATCTAGACAAATATTCATGGGGTGGCAAGAGGGTGGCATGGAGACTTTAAGGGGTGGCAGAAATATATATTGGGATTTAATACCAAATGATCACATATATCAATATTTGCTTGGAAAACCCCAAAATAAGGATATTTTAACTCAAAAACGGCTAGCAGCAGCTTGGGTGAAATCGGTCTGTTACCAGCCCTGTGTCCACTCACAGCTCCTGGCTCTACACTGTGGCAAGGCTGTTTGCTTATTTCTTATTTTATGTTGATGAAACCTTCTATCTTACTGCTGGTGTGATCCCGCGGGAGAAATTTTTGAAAATTTTAGAAATTTTTGAAAAACAAATAGTGGCTTCAGGGGACCTTTAAGAGACTTATAATGGCATTGGCAATTAAGACTTCAAATATAATGCATTCAGTTTTCTGTATAATCAGTTACAGGTGTATGCTTAATTAGGGTCAATATGCCTAGTGGTGGCTCACTAGAACTGAAAGCACTCATGTAGTTCTATCAAAGTCCTTTTAGGCCAAGCCTGTTCACTTGGCGGCCATATTGGTAACACCTTTTAGGCATCTATTTCAGATCAGTAAGTGCAGGTGCCAATCAGCATGAATGGAGAATGAGCCCAAACTGCACATAGGAAGGCCATGGCGACAAAGTATACCACACAAATCCTTGTTTAAATCTGAATCTGAATCAGTTGGTATATATATCTCCTGGATTTCTAACTGGAATCCAGAGTGAATAAATAACAAGTGCATAAATAACAAGAAGGGGCACTCTCAACTAGTGCAGTTACAAAGGGCAAGAGATCTGTCATTAAAAGCAACAGGCATCAACAGGCATCAATATATATCCTAATACACTATATTACCAAAAGTATTCGCTCACCCATTCAAATGATCAGAATCAGGTGTCCTAATCACTTGGCCTGGCCACAGGTGTATAAAATCAAGCACTCAGGCATGCAGACTGTGAAACAAGACATTTGTGAAAGAATGGGCCGCTCTCAGGAGCTCAGTGAATTCCAGCGTGGAACTGTCATAGGATGCCACCTGTGCAACAAATCCAGTCGTGAAATTTCCTCGCTCCTAAATATTCCACAGTCAACTGTCAGCTCTATTATAACAAAATGGAAGCGTTTGGGAACAACAGCAACTCAGCCACGAAGTGGTAGGCCACGTAAAGTGACGGAGAGGGGTCAGCGGATGCTGAAGCGCATAGTGCAAAGAGGTCGCCGACTTTCTGCACAGTCAATTGCTACAGAGCTACAAACTTCATGTGACCTTCAGATTAGCCCAAGTACAGTACGCAGAGAGCTTCATGGAATGGGTTTCCATGGCCGAGCAGCTGCAGCCAAGCCACACATCACCAAGTGCAATGCAAAGCGTCGGATGCAATGGTGTAAAGCACGCCGCCACTGGCCTCTAGAGCAGTGGAGACGCGTTCTCTGGAGTGATGAATCACGCTTTTCCATCTGGCAATCTGATGGACGAGTCTGGGTTTGGAGGTTGCCAGGAGAACGGTACATTTCAGACTGCATTGTGCCGACTGTGAAATTTGGTGGAGGAGGAATTATGGTGTGGGGTTGTTTTTCAGGAGCTGGGCTTGGCCCCTTAGTTCCAGTGAAAGGAACTTTGAATGCTTCAGGATACCAAAACATTTTGGACAATTCCATGCTCCCAACCTTGTGGGAACAGTTTGGAGCGGGCCCCTTCCTCTTCCAACATGACTGTGCACCAGTGCACAAAGCAAGGTCCATAAAGACATGGATGACAGAGTCTGGTGTGGATGAACTTGACTGGCCTGCACAGAGTCCTGACCTGAACCCGATAGAACACCTTTGGGATGAATTAGAGCGGAGACTGAGAGCCAGGCCTTCTCGACCAACATCAGTGTGTGACCTCACCAATGCGCTTTTGGAAGAATGGTCAAAAATTCCTATAAACACTCTCCTCAACCTTGTGGACAGTCTTCCCAGAAGAGTTGAAGCTGTAATAGCTGCAAAAGGTGGACCGACATCATATTGAACTCTATGGGTTAGGAATGGGATGGCACTTCAGTTCATAGTATGAGTAAAGGCAGGTGAGCGAATACTTTTGGTAATATAGTGTAAAATGAACAAAAGCCAATAAACATAATATTGAAAAAAAAAAAAGTTACTCAAGTAAATGTAATTGAGTAAATGTAATGTGTGTTACTACACACTCCTGTTATTAACAGTGTCATTATTATTATTGGTGGTGTGGTTATTACTAGTTTCTCCATGTGTTGCTCATGGTGAAGGTTAGGGTTCATCGGCAGAGACAAAATGTGTTGGTTCCGTGAAAAGTGCCCTGCTACGTTCTGAGGCCACAGAGAGAACTGAGAGAACTGAAAATAAACGTGTACAAATATACAAATACATATTTCTCTGTGTTACTGATAGACCAGATATGTTCTACTGGGAAATTAAAGTCTGTTCAATAAGATGTTGCAGATGTTTCATGTTCCTGATCAAAATGAGATATGACGTTCTAAAGAGAAACAAACCTGTTCCCTGTGTGTGTGCAGACGTTCCTCACAGCACCATCTACACCAAAGACGACGTGCAGCTCGACGTGGAGAACCACCTCATCTGCCACGTGAGCGGGTTCTTTCCCGCTCCTGTCTCCGTCTACTGGACCAGGAACGAGCAGAACGTGACCGAGGGAACCAGCATCAACACCCCGAACCCCAGCAAAGACGGAACCTTCACCCAGATCTCCACCCTGAAGTTCACCCCCCAGCAGGGAGACATCTACAGCTGCACGGTGCAGCACCCAGCTCTGGAGCAGCCGCTGACCCGAGTCTGGGGTGACGCACCTTTCTCACCTAGCTACCCCTGAGCTGAGCCTGCTGCTAACCTGTTAGCCTGCTGCTAACCTGTTAGCCTGACCCCACCCTGCTGCTAACCTGTTAGCCTGCTGCTAACCTGTTAGCCTGACCCCACCCTGCTGCTAACCTGTTAGCCTGATGCTAACCTGTTAGCCTGACCCCACCCTGCTGCTAACCTGTTAGCCTGCTGCTAACCTGTTAGCCTGACCCCACACTGCTGCTAACCTGTTAGCCTGCTGCTAACCTGTTAGCCTGCTGCTAACCTGTTAGCCTGACCTGACCCTGCTGTTAACCTGTTATCTAGCAGATTAAAGCTAAAGCTAACCTGTTAGTATATTAAAGCTAAAGCTAACCTGTTATCTAGCAGATTAAAGCTAACCTGTTAGCAGATTAAAGCTAAAGTTAACCTGTTAGCAGACTGAAGCTAACTGGTGTTGGTTTGTTGTTCCTGCAGATGTGGAGCAGGACCAGCCGGGGATCGGACCTGCGGTGTTTTGTGGACTGGGTCTGACCGTGGGTCTGCTGGGCGTGGCCACAGGAACCTTCTTCCTCATCAAAGGAAACGAATGCAGCTGATTGGCTGTGGCTGCCTTTAATCTGCTTCTGTCTGCTGCTGATCAACATGGAGCACAGCACTAACGTGCTAGCTGTCACATAGCATGATTTAAATAAAGTTTGTGTGTTTGGGTTCTCTCTGCTACATGTTGGTGCACAGCCAATACTGATCACTGCATCTGAATGGTGGTGGAATCAATATTATATTTAACATTAAACAATTAAAGAATCAACAACAACAAACGTGTTTTGTTTGTGTCCAACAGCTGAGGAAAGACACAAAGTATCACAGTATGAAAAGTATTTTATAATTATACAGGATAGACATCAGGATGTGACGGTGCAGGTTCCTCTCATGATCCCCCCCTGACCTCGTCAGCGTGGGTCGTTGTTGTTTACCCTTTTGCCCATTGCTCTGCTACGGCAAGTACTGAGGTACATCTGTAATCACAATACGGATATGTTTACAGCTCAATGATTCACTCTGTTGTTACTTCTGTCAGCATTTCTGGAGAAAATCAGTGATACTTCTTTCTGTTTAGGTGACGTGATGACAGGCCTGAGGTGTTTGAACCTTTTGATGAGGCTCAGTGTAGATCAGGTGTCAAACTGCTGCCATGGAGGCCAAGAGGCTGCAGGTTTTCATTCCAGCTAAAACCTCCACCTGTTGAGTCACTGATCACCTTCAAGCAGAGAGGAGGGGCTGATCTGTGACTTCACCTGCTGGAGTTTCTGATTGGAATGAAAACCTGCAGTCTCTTGGCCTCCATGGCAGCAGTTTGACAATGTAGAGTTCCCAATGCAGAGATATCAATGTAGATTTGTTAATGTCACAACTCAGTTCTACTCTCTTACACATCAAGGAACTGCAATCCTCAATCCAAAACACTTTGGAATGAGGGTGGACCCTCGTTTTGGATTGAAGGTCCAAAGTTTGTTTGATGACAGGATAAATGAAAATTCCATGCATTATTTAATTTTTTTATTTCTCATGAAGTTGCAACATTATAAAGTCAGAATTTTATTTTTTTTCTCGCAAATCTGTGACTTCATAATCTAAAAATTTGCAGGTTTATTTCTCATAAATTACCATTACCACATTAATCTTGAAAATTCAGATTTTTTTTTCTCTGAATAACCCCCTCCCTCCCAACACACACACACACACACACACATCCATATATATTTCTCTCCCTGCAGTCACCCTAGTCCGTCATTGCAGGAATGTGTCAAGGATAAAAGCTTTACATTGTTCCAGAACTGGCGTTGCAGGGAGCAAAGCATGCCAGATTTGTCAGGCATACGCTCAGAGCCTGTGGTCAGGAAAAAAAAGTTGTTTAATTGCTACTCCTATTTACAGTTTGAAGACGAATATGGGGAAAGCATGTGACTTTCTGTTTTTTTCGATTCTTATGAAAAACAAAATGAACGAGTTGGACAGACAGTACACGAACCACAGCCACTCTGTGTTCCTGCTGTGATGAGAGAGAGATTCTACCACTGTTTATAACAAAACACACTTTACATACTTCAGCCAGCTGGTTTCTCTCCAGTATGGACATCAGCTAGTAAGTAAGTAAGTACACTTTATTAATCCCACAAGGGGAAATTCCAATTTAAGTTACATCCCGTCCAAGAGACACCAAAAGACATGACAAATAAAGGGTTACAGGATCAGAAGAACTTCGGGTCAGCCACCGTGCGCGGCGCCCCTTACATTAGATGAGAAAGGAGGACATTAGGGAAAGAGGGGGGGAAAAAAAGGTCAAATGTCAAACTGGGCTCCAAGGGGAGCACAACATGGCATTAGCAAAAAAACACACCCCAGCACAACAAGCACAAATTAAACATTACAACATGACGAGACATTGCACATGTGGAAGGGGGGAGGGATTAGGGAAGGGGGAGATGTCCCAGCACAGACGAGGGCCGTATGCAACCACTACGGTGCTCCGCACCCACGAGTTGCACTGAAAACGGGAGGGAGAGGGGGTGGGGGCCAACGAGGCGTTGAAGTTCAAGGAATGTGTGTAAGTGTGTCCTTGTGTATGTGTGTGCATAAGTCCAGGACCATCTTCCCCACACAGACTACACATTGTCTCTGCCGTCTGATAAGATGACACCCCCGGCCGTGGATAAGGTGATTGTTATGCTCAGGCTGACTCTGCAATTTCCATCAACCTTGAGTCTCTGTGGTTCTCTCGGTGATTCCGAATAATTTCGAATTATAGCACATTTCCTCAGAGTCGAGCTTCCAACTTCTCCAAGTTGTTACCCATCTGGCGTAAAAGTCCAATTGATTCACGAATCAATTCGCACAACGCATGAGTCTGAGTGTTGTTGGCTCGGCCCAAACCTTCTATGGCTGGCAGCTTCTCCAGAGCCAAAAGCGCTGCCAACACCCTCTGAACTTTGCGATAAATCAGGAATCCACCAGCTCCAAACAGCAGAAATCCTGTTATCATAAATCCAATCATGTAGACGTCTTCAACATCCTCGACAGAAAGAATCGACAGGCACATCACCCTCCACTTCTCCCAGGAGTCCATGGTGTACCCAGCGGCAAACGCTCCGGTGGGGCATGTGGGCTCTCCTTTGCCCAGTTTTCTTGTAGAGAAAATTTGATCAATTGCATTGAGAGACCAGCTGATCAGATCCATTGTTGTGGATTTTCAGCTGTTCTTCTTACTGGTCTCAGAACATCAGCAGTCTGTCCAGCAGCTACATAAAGCATTAGCACTGTTCCTCTCATGTTAGCTAACAACAACGAGAACAAACTAGAAAATTCCCGCATGGAAATTTTGAAAGTGCCTCGGGGGCTGTTGCCAGGGGGTGCGCTTTTGACCTCTGTCTGAATGGTATCGTATACTGTGTGGCTGGTAAGGTGCTGCAAGGCGGTTGCTATGGTGTTCCTGATGGTTGCCATGATGTTGCTAGGTGGTTGCTATGGTGTTCTGGATGGTTGCTAGGGTGTTGCTAGGCGGTTGCTATGGTGTTCCTGATGGTTGCTAGGGTGTTGTGAGGTGGTTGCTATGGTGTTCTTGATGGTTGCTAGGGCGTTGCTAGGCGGTTGCTATGGTGTTCTGGATGGTTGCTAGGGCCTTGATAGATTGTTTCTATGGTGTTCCTGATGGTTGGTAGGGTGTTGCGAGGTGGTTGCTATGGTGTTCTGGGTGGTTGCTAGGGCATTTCTAGGCGGTTGCTATGGTGTTCTGGATGGTTGCTAGGGTGTTTCTGTGGTGTTCCTGATGGTTGAGAGGGTGTTGCTAGGCAGTTGCTATGGTGTTTTGGGCAGTTGCTAGGGCGTTGATAGGTGGTTGCTGTGGTGTTCCTGATGGTTGCTAGGGCGTTGCTAGGTGGTTGCTATGGTCATTAGGGTGGTTGCTATGGGGTTGCTAGGGTGCTTGGGGTCCTTGCTATGGACCTCCATTAGTGTTTGGGGTCAGTGCTGGGATGCATTGGCTGCAGTGCTAGTGGCCCTTGAGACAGAACAGGAGAGATACAGAGCCGCGTGTGTATCTCTGTGTCAGTGAGAGGGGACTTTCTCCCTGGCAGGCTCTCCCAACATTCCACCATTAGTGTGTATTGCGTCCGGATTTTGGCTTCAAACTGGAATTGCGGAAAAACGGAAAGTCGGAGCGGCTTGAAAATTCACACACCGCTTCTCCTCCACAAGACGCACGTTTTTCGTATTTGGTGCGTGGACGCAGGTCAAAAGCTCTGGGCTCTGGAACCTTCCGAAGTTTTGGCCATTCATTGCAGATGGGACATTTGGCGCAGTTTTTTGGGATTTTTGTGGCCATGGTACCTCCAGTAATATACAGAAGTCATAGCACACTATTCCCGACTGAGACGCACGTTTTCATAATCATAATGTCATAGTGTCATAGCTAACAAACTGTGGGAGGAGTAGCGAACCGGAATTTGCTATAATAACTAGAAAATTCCCGGGCAAAAATTTTGAGAGTGCCTCGGGGGCCGGCACCAGGGGGCTGTTACCGGGGAGTGCACGTCTGACCTCTGTCTGAATCACTAAAAAGTAAGAAAGAGAAACTCTGAATGTGCTTGCCACCCTTGCGACCACATGGCTAATCACCAGTCCTATGCTGTTTGTAGGTTGTGTAAAGTTCTGGCTCTTTCCCAGGTGGGCAGTTGAACTCTGGTCTCCTGCATGGCAGGCAGAAACTTTATCCACTGTGCCACTGGAGCTTGTGTGGGTGGAGCCAGAAATGAGGCTCTATAAAGTGTGTAAGCACACAGCATGTGTGACAGTGGTGCTTGGGAGAAAATCGCCTAAAAGTACTGGTCAAACCAATGCTATTTTGTCAATGACAGTAAGTCCGAGTGCAAACTAAAAGGTATCATGAGAAAGGTAAGGCTTTGGGCTTTCAAACTGTGGCAAAATTATTTGCCAACTCCCAAAAATGCCTGAGTTTCGGCGAGTTACAAAAGTGTGTCTTTCTGCTTCTCTCCCGAGACTTTGCATTCCAGATATAATGGGAGTCTATGGGGAAGAGAGCTGGCACTCTGCCTCGTTAAGGGTCACAGTTTAAAAAGTATACGTTGCTTTGCTTTTGTATTCACATTTTTCAAAGCAGAACAATTTTTCCTACTATTTTATCCCAAATTTATGCACGTGGAGTGAAAACTGTGGCCACTAGAGCAAGTTTAAGACAGAGGTTGTAGGCGATTTTTCAGGGCTGCTACACTCTGGCTGTGTGTGCTCTCACTCTAGCTCACGCGATACACACTTATTCAAAAGTCAGAGTTGGCTAAAAAATAACTCCAAACTTAAACTGTGTTTTATGCCAAACTGAAATACACATGAAAAATTGAAGATGACACACATAAAGTTGGATTTCTGCTGACCCGTTTAAACTTTGAATGGAGTCTGTGGGCCAAAGGATGAGGGAGCTATGAGGCGTTGAAAATGCATGGGTCTCAGCCAGCTCCCCATTCTTTTTCAATGAGGGCAAAATCACGAATTGAAAGTTGAATTATGAGAAATCGCAAAATGTGATCGGTTTGAAAATCGACACACCGCTTCTTCTCCACAAGATGAACGTTTTTTCGTATTTGGTGCGTGGACGCAGGTCAAAAGCTCTGCGCTCTGGAGCCTTGGGAAGTTTTGTCCATTCATTGCGGATGGGTCATGTGACCCGGTTCTTTTGGGTTTTTGTGGCCATGGTACCTCCAGTGATATACAGAAGTCATAGCACACTATTCCCGACTGAGACGCACGTTTTCATAATCATAATGTCATAGGTATCGTCGACACTGTGGGAGGAGTAGCAAACCGAAATTTGCTATAATAAGAATAAGAAACACGCAGGATAACAAGAGTTACCTCGTTCCTTCGGACTAAGGCACGAATAATAAGAATAAGAAACATGCAGGATAACAAGAGTGACCTCGTTCCTTCGGACCGAGGCACTAATAAGAAACGCGCAGGATAACAAGAGTGACCTCATCAGTGACCTCATCAACACCAGCAGTCTGTCAGAGTGTGTTCTGATATACAGTGACATGGAGAATATAATATAGTGACATGGAGATATGATACAGTTGCACTGAGAATCCAAATGTACCTGACTGTATGAGTTGGTGTGGCGTTCACTTGCTGCTGAGAAACAGTATGTGCTAAAGCTGACAGCACATGAACAGCATATAATCCAGGCAGCAGTGCGTTCAGCCTGTGTGTGTTCCTGCTGCTGTGCAGGGCCTGTAGTTACTGATGACACTGCAGAGACAGAGTGAGGCAAAGTCTGTCAGAGTCACAGCTGCAGCCTTCAGGCCGTGCAGTCTGCCCGGCAACAGGTGATGCTGGTCATGTGATCAGCGTGTGGCTCCTGGGTTGGTTTTTGTAGCAGGACTCAGTTTGAGCTCTGTCAGTGTTTGTTCAGTCAGCAGAGGAACATGGCTTCATCCTTTCTGGGCTTTACCCTCCTCTTCCTCAGCCTGAACGCAGCAGGTAGGACCACTACTGCTAAAAGTACTGCTACCACTACTGCTAAAAGTACTGCTACCACTACTGCTAAAAGTACTGCTACCACTAGTGCTAAAAGGACTGCTGCCACTACTGCTACCACTACTGCTAAAAGTACTGCTAAAAGTACTGCTACCACTACTGCTAAAAGGACTGCTACCACTACTGCTAAAAGTACTACTGCTAAAAGTACTGCTGCCACTACTGCTAAAAGGACTGCTACCACTACTGCTAAAAGGACTGCTACCACTACTGCTAAAAGTACTCCTAAAAGTACTGCTACCACTACTGCTAAAAGTACTCCTAAAAGTACTGCTACCACTACTGCTAAAAGTACTGCTACCACTACTGCTAAAAGTACTGCTACCACTACTGCTAAAAGGACTGCTAAAAGGACTGCTACCACTACTGCTAAAAGTACTGCTACCACTACTGCTAAAAGTACTGCTGCCACTACTGCTAAAAGGACTGCTACCACTACTGCTAAAAGTACTGCTACCACTACTGCTAAAAGTACTGCTGCCACTACTGCTAAAAGTACTGCTAAAAGTACTGCTACCACTACTGCTAAAAGTACTGCTACCACTACTGCTAAAAGGACTGCTACCACCACTGCTACCACTACTGCTAAAAGTACTGCTACCAGTACTGCTAAAAGGACTGCTACCACTACTGCTAAAAGTACTGCTACCACTACTGCTAAAAGTACTGCTACCACTACTGCTAAAAGGACTGCTACCACTACTGCTAAAAGTACTGCTACCACTACTGCTAAAAGTACTGCTGCCACTACTGCTAAAAGTACTGCTACCACTACTGCTAAAAGTACTGCTACCACTACTGCTAAAAGTACTGCTAAAAGTACTGCTACCACTACTGCTAAAAGTACTGCTACCACTACTGCTACCACTACTGCTAAAAGTACTGCTACCAGTACTGCTAAAAGGACTGCTACCACTACTGCTAAAAGTACTGCTACCACTACTGCTAAAAGGACTGCTACCACTACTGCTAAAAGTACTGCTACCACTACTGCTAAAAGTACTGCTAAAAGTACTGCTACCACTACTGCTAAAAGTACTGCTACCACTACTGCTACCACTACTTCTAAAAGTACTGCTACTTCTACTGCTAAAATTTCTGGTACAAGTACTGCACAGTACTGCTACAAGTACTGTATAATACTGCTACAAGTACTGCTACTACTACTGCTACAAGTACCGCACTGTACTGCTACCACTACTGCTACTACTACTACTGTTTTGCTTCAAGTATTGCTACTACTACTGCTAGAAGTACTGCTACAACTACTGCACAGTGATGCTACAACCACTTCAGCAGTATTTCAATAACTAGTTATGACCAATACTTCATCAATACTTCAATAACTACTTCATCAGTACTTCAATAACTACTTCATCAGTACTTCAATAACTAGTTAGGACCAGTACTTCATCAATATATCAGTAACTGATCAGTATGCTGAGTGATGTGTTTCTGTTTTTTCCAGATGGATTCATGGAATATGATTTGTGGGAGTGTGACTTCAGCTCCCCTGAGCTGAAGGACATCGAGTTCAGCTACTCTAAACATTTCAACAAGGTGGAGTACGTCAAGTTCAGCAGCTCAGTGGGGAAATTTGTTGGCTACAACAAACACGGCATTTACAACGCAGAGAGATTTAACAATGACACTACAAAGATGGCACAGTGGAGAGCTCAGAAGGAGAGCTACTGCAAACACAACATTGGGAACCACTACTCTGCCATACTGTCTAAGAAAGGTGAGCTGCTCTTCTCTCTGCACCATCATCATCATCATCTTCATCATCATCATCACCTCAGTAAATAAAACATTACTGAGTAAAACCATCACCTCTCACTGGTCACAGTTATTGATTACTGATTATTAACAGAACAGTATTGATCCAACAGTGAAAACAAAGTTAGTAGAAACTCATTTAGTGTTTCTGCTGTTTTAACTTGAGTTTGAATAAAGTTTGTTGAACAGCTCCTACGTGTAGATCTGCTGTCAACATGAAATAACTACATTTCATTTCTCTAACAGGTTATCATGTCTTTTGATTTAATGGAATTTAATGGGAAATCATGTTGATGGTATTCAGCAGACTGTCTCTAAACTATTTTAATCATTTGTTCGTATGCACCTACAGTATTAATATAATTAAAAGGTATCTGTATTATTTAATAAAAGTCAATCCTGTGTTTTAAACTACTACTGCTACTGCTACCACTAATACAACCAGTGCTGCCATCTGCTGGCCACACACTGAGACTGCAGCTAACACTGCTACTAATACTAATACCACTGCAAGAGGCAGTAAGTTTGAAAATCCCTGATTTATTCTACCAGTGGTGCCCTCTGGTGGGAGTCACACCCACATGATGATGAGGATGATAATAATAATAATAAAAATAATAATAATGATAACATGAATAATGATGATGATGATGTCTCTGGTCCCAGTGGAGCCCTCTCTTGTCACGCTGCGCTCGGTGACGCCCCCTGGTGGCAAACACACCCACATGCTGATGTGCAGTGTCTACGACTTCTACCCCAAACACATCAGTGTGAAGTGGCTTAGAGACGGAAAGGTCACGACCTCTGATGTCACTTCCACTGAGGAGCTGGCGGACGGTGATTGGTACTACCAGATCCACTCCCACCTGGAGTTCACGCCCAGGTGAGTCCAGAGGCCTCAGAGCAGCTCAGCTGAGCTTCAGCATCAGCACACACCAACACCTGACTCTGTGTGTGTGTGTGTGTGTGTGTGTGTGTGAGCAGGTCTGGAGAGAAGATCTCCTGCATGGTGGAGCACATCAGCCTGAGCGACCCTGTGATCAGAGACTGGGGTAACTACCTGTCTGTCTGTCTGACCAGTCTTTCTGTCTTTCTACCTTTTTTATATATAAATATAGTTTTTTTTGACAGACAGTACATCATATGCCATCATTACAAAATAGAAGACATACACATAATCCACTGTCCTGTTTTAAAGTAAAAACATAAAACAAACACTAACAAAAACAAACAAACCAACAAAACAACAACCTGTGCCTCACATTAAAGTTTTACATTTGTCCTCTCATTCTGCCACTCAATCTCTATACTGGATCAGATCAGATCAGGAGCCTTACATCTAGACAGACAGCCCCTCTATTGAAGTCAAGAAGGAGCCCCAGACCTGATCTCTGCCCATTGCTCTGAATGGGACTCGCTCCAAAGCAGCCGTTCTTGTCATTGGTTCAGTCCATTCCTTAAAACAGCAGGGAGCAGATGACCTCCAGTGTCTCAGAGTTATTCTACGTCCTGTAGCAGCAGCCAGACGTGTCCATAGTCTCTGTGCTCCAATCAGAGTGTTGTTGTCTGGCAGCAGACCCAAAACACACAGAGCTGCAGTCTGGGTGAGCTGTAATCTGAACAGATTATTTAAGAGGGGAACAACCCTTTCCCACAGATGCACTTTTTTTTTCACAAGAATATAACAAGAATATAACGTGTACACACCTCCAGCATGTCACTGTCCCTAAGTTTTAGTCTGTCTGTCTATCTTAACTGTCTGTCTGACCTGTCTCTCTCTCTCTCTCTGTCTGTCTGACCTATCTATCTGTCTGACCTGTCTGTCTGTCTGACCTGTCTGTCTGCCATCAGATCCGTCTCTTCCTGAGTCTGAGAGAAACAAGATCGCCATCGGAGCTTCAGGTCTGATTCTGGGTCTGATCTTATCTCTGGCTGGATTCATCTACTACAAGAGGAAGATGAAAGGTCAGTCCATTGGACCAGTTCAGACCAGTTCAGACCAGTTTAATTTGTTTTGTTTCGGCCACTGAACCAGCTTATACCTTTGTTCACCAGTCCTGGTCAGTTTGTACAGGTCTAGACCACCTCAGGCCAGTTTGGACCAGTTATGACCAGTTTAGACCAGGATGGACCGTTCGCTTTCAGGCCATTTTAGAGCTGTTTAGACGAGTTCAAACCAGTTTAGACTGGTTATGACCAACTCTGACCAGCTGATATTAATTTAAAACAGTCCACACTGGTTCAGACCAGTGAAAGGCAGGTTGGACCGGATTAGTCTGGACTGGTCAGACAAATTCAGAGCATTTCAGAGCAGTTCAGAAGTTCCTCTTGTTTTGAACCCTCAGATTACCCCTGGACATTTTTGTCCACCTCTCATACTTTCCCAGCTCCCCACGGTCAAATGAAAGGTCATTGGTGCCTGATTTTTGGCAAGGAGGTGTACCTTAAGGTAAACTCTGGATGTCCCGAGTTTTAGCATGAAAGACCATTTTTTGTACTCGTAATGCAATTTAACAACATCCATGTGGGCCCATTTTCACATGTAAATTTTAATCTTCATATTTTTATGACTTTTTTTTATAAATTGGTTGCAATACATGAGAAAACTCTACTGGTGAAATTTTTTCTCAATCAGACAACATTTCCCCCTCTCTCATCGACCGTGAAGTTTAGCCACAGACTTAACACAGTCTTTTTTCACACGTGAATAGGGAAAAATTTCATTCTATAGATATCACCATGAAACTTACTAAGTTGATTAATTATAATAAGCCAAACAAAAAATGTATTACAAGTTCTTTGAATTTTTTTTGTGTACATGAGCAAATTTCAAGTTGAACTTTAAGTTTAGCCAGTTTTCATTAAGATCCTTATATGTTTTTGCAGCAAAAACGACTGGTCAGGAAGGGGTTAAAATCTTGAAACCCATGTCAAAAGTGATCTCCATGTTTAGTCAAGACCCAGCTCTGTATGGGACACAAATATTTTGGGAGTAACTGCTTAAAACAGATGTCTAAATGTCACTCTCTATAGGTGGACATTTTTGTTCAGGGGTCATGGATGTCCTAACAATTGAAGGAGCATCTGAGGGTTAAATCAGGACGTATTCTGGTTGAGACCAGTGTAAACCAGTTTAAACCAGTTTGTCCATCACAGTAATGAGCGTGTCTCCTCTGGTCTTTACATCAGGACAGATTCTGGTTCAGACCAGTTTAAACCAGTTTAAACCAGTTTGTCCATCACAGTAACAAGCATCTCTCCTCTGGTCTTTATGTCAGGACTGATTCTGGTTCAGACCAGTTTAAACCAGTTTGTCCATCACAGTAACGAGCGTCTCTCCTCTGGTCTTTACGTCAGGACTGATTCTGGTTCAGACCAGTTTAAACCAGTTTAAACCAGTTTGTCCATCACAGTAACGAGCGTCTCTCTGGTCTTTCCATCAGGACGGATTCTGGTTCCCACAAACTGAGGCAGGAATCCTGAAGCTTCATCCTGCTGAGGGAAAAGGCAGCTGGGAGTTGCTGTGCTGTGTTTTCAGTGCTGCCCCCTGCTGGAGAGGAGGACATCCAGGATGGAGCTCAGCTTCCTGCTCACAGCCTCAGCAGCAGCTGTTTGAAACCTTTAGTGCCTTAACAGATTCTTATATTTCTGCTGGAGTGAGATGTCTTCTTGGTACAATAAACCTTTGGGCAACACTGTCGCATTCGAATTTTAGCTGATAAATTATAATCATAAGTTTATAAAGTAATAAAGTGCCTTCATGTTTTCTCAGAAACAGGAACCATGTAATAACAAGCCACAGTCAAATATTAATTAATATATTTGTTTTATATGAACTATATAATTGTTAATTACAGATCTCATCACATATCCTCCATCTGTGTGTTTCGATTAACTCTCTGATCACACACAGCGTGACAAACTCTTTCAACCTTTCTGAAAATGTCTTCATGCTTATCAAGCTTGGGTGAAAATCATAACCATCATTAATAAACACTGTGTTGATTGCTACGTGATGCTTATTCACTGATTTGAATGCTGAAGAAATCACTGATCAAGTATTTGCTTCAGCTGTTAATAAATGAATCGTAGACGCCATGTTGTTCATTTCATTCAACGATTCATCAAAAATAAATCATAGCTTCGTCTTAATTATTAATCACCTAATAAATCATCAGTGTGTGACTACAAAATGGTTTGTAAACAATAATAATGCATAATGAGTGTAGCAGCTGGTGACTACAGGGGTTAGTAAATGCTTAATTAGTTATAAATAAACATTTAATGGGCCTTTTTCTAAAGATACAGCTGATGTTTACCATCCCTCTTAAAAAGTTAATAAATCATTTTAAAATCTTCAAATCATCCAGATCCTGATGAAGACATTTGCATCGCTCGGTAAAGGTCTGACAAATGTTCCATAAATTTTATCTGAGGGTTATACTGATGATGTCAAATAGCCAAATATGCAATATCCCATTAAAACAGAGAGAAAACTGGACCAGATTGTTTTTTTTAATTATTATTATTATCAGCAAAGTAATGAACAATTTAATAAACATCCTGGACACCAGCTGCTGATATTGAAAGGTACCCAGTGTGGTTCTCCTCTCATGGCGACTTTAAAGTTAGGTTCTTTGGTTTCTGTTGTTTTTCAGTCATGTTTAACTTGTATTACACTGCCATCTGGTGGCTGATCAGGGAAAAAGAAGGCTCTGACTGGTCAAGGTCTTTCACAGACATTTAAACGCTCAGAGCTCGACTTTATCTGAGCTCCTGCTCTGCAGAGCTGCTGCTGTTTAAATGCTGGACTAAAGGCTGGTTCCTCCAGGCTCCTGGTTCTAAAGGCTTGTCCTGAGGCTCTTCATGAATCCTGGCTGTGTTTTGGGCGTAACATGCAGTGAACCAATCAGAGGCCGTCTCCCGTCCCCTCTAACAGCCAGGTGTGTCACACCTTGGTGGGTTGCTGTTCTAATGGAGGATTCTCCAGGTAAGAAGGAAGGAGACGGAGTGAAAGCTCCCGAGCAGATCAGGACTCCATCTGAGCTCCCTGAGGTGAAGCAGCGTCCCTGCCCTGTGTGTGGGACAAGCAGAGCGGACACTCGGTCTGCTTGGCCGTCTGACTGGCCTCTCAACTGGTTCAAATCTCATCTCACTAAGTGAGAATTCCTTGTAAGCAATGTTTATCTAAAAGCTGTGAAATGAAATGTGGTGAATGAATGAATGGATCTTTATTGTCACTATACAAAAATGTACAATGAAAGTCCGTTAGCTTCTCTCAATGTAAAAACAAAAGACAAATAAAAAACATTTACCATCTAAAAAACACATTCCACCAGTAAAACAATAAACAAGACAGCAATGAAAGTGTCCCAAACTGTAAAGTGTCAGCGCAGAGGAGAGTGACTGTGCAGCTTAAATAGTAAATAAATTGTAAATAAAAATAGCAGCCTTGAGTGCCTGTGTAATTGTCTGTAATGGTTGAGGTGGAGCGAGGGAGGCCACAGCTCTGGCACAGAAGCTGTTTCTCCATCTGTTGGTTTTGGTTTGGTTTGGTGTCTTGAACCTTCTGCTGGACGGTAACGGTTCAAACAGGGAGTGGCTGGGTGTGTGGTGTCTGTGAGGATGCTGTGGGCTTTCTTTTTCAGTTTGTTTGTGTAGGTAGTGTCCAGTCTGACAATGTGCTGAGCTGCCTTCACCACACCATGTAGGCTGTGAGGTGTTTGTCCATGTCAGCTTGTTCGATCATGTGACTCCCAGGAACTTCAGACTCTCCACCTCCTCCACTGTCTCCCCATGTATATGGAGGAGGTGCGTGAGGGACGACCTCAGCCCTCTGGAAGTCGATAATCATCTCCTTGGTTTTGGGCGTGTTAAGGACAAGGTCGTTTTTACTACACCACCGAGTGAGATGATCCACCTCGCACCTGTAAGCCGTTTCATCACCCCCAGAAATCAGGCCCACTATGGTCGTATCATGAGCGAATTTAATGATGGTGTTTGCAGAGTGGATGGGGCTGCAGTCATGTGTGAACAGTGTGAAGAGCATTGGACTCAGCATGCAGCCCTGAAGGGTACCAGTCCTGAGAGTGAGGGTGGAGGAGATGTTTTTCCCCACTCTGATTTGCTGTGGGCGGTCCGTGAGGAAGTCCATGACCCATGCACACAGGGAGGAACTGAGGCCCAGCTTGTGGAGTTTAAAGACCAACTTGTGGGGGATGACCATGTTAAATGCAGAACTAAAGTCCACAAATAACATCCTCACATAGGTGTTTGGTGACTCCAGGTGTGTCAGGCCAAGATGGAGGGCAGTTTCGATGGCATGCCCTGTGGAGCGATTCGTCCTGTATGCAAATTGGTGCTTGTCCAGGTCAGGTGGGATAACAGACCTCAGGTGAGAGAGCACCAGCCTCTCAAAGCACTTCATGACAATCGGTGTGAGTGCTACAGGACGGTGGTCATTCAGGCACTGCACAGAGGCTTTTCTGGTCTCCAGGACGATCGTTGAGGTTTTGAGGCATGTTGGGACAGCAGCTTGTTGTAATGACAGGTTGAATAAGTTGGTAAACACTCCTGTAAGCTGGTCAGCGCATACCTTCAGAACCGCCCGGGCACACGATCCGGGCCGGCCACTTTGTTCATGCTGACTCCCCTCAGGACGCTCCTCACCTGATGTTGCTCGAGGACCAGCGTTGGCTCGTTGTCAGCTGGGGTTGGGAGTGAAACGACTTCCTCCCTCTGGGTGTCAAAGCGGACGACAAACTGGTTTAGGGCATTGGGCAGTGTGGCGTCATCATCAGGCAGCAGGTTGGTGGTTTTATAGTCCGTTAGTGCTTTGATGCCCTTCCACATGCTGCAGGAGTTGTTGGTATTGAATTGTTCTTCATTGCGCTGTTTGTATTCCCACTTCTCCTTCCTAAGATTCCCCTATGCTCCAGTGTAGGCCTGCTTATCCCCTGACCTGAAGGCTGCGTCCCTCTCCCGCAGTAGTGCTCTCACACTTGCATTAAACTATGGTTTCTGGTTGGGAAACTATTTTACTGTCTTTTGTGTGGTGACAATTCCTATACAGAAATGAATATATCCCAGGACAGAGGTAGCATATTCCTCCAGGTCTGCGCTCTCTGCAAACACACCCCATTCTGTGTTGTCAAAACAGCCTCCAGATGCATGGTCTGTACGCTGGGGTCAGGATGTGGGAGATGTGATCTGCCTTGTATGCTCCTGGGATACTTGTGTAGACTTGGTCAAGTATATTGTCTTCCCGTGTTGCAAAAGTCACATTCTTGTAGAGTTTTGGCATAACCAGTTTAAAGTCTACATGATTAAAGTCCCCAGCTGCAATGACTACACTGTCCAGGGTGCGCCATGAGCTGCTTACTAGCGTTAGGGTTAGGGTTAGAGCTGCGGAGTTCACCCAGGATGTGATCTCTGCTGAGAGCTGGAAACTAATCATGTGATGGTTAACCAGCAGGGGGCGCCTGAGCTCCTCCAGTCCTCCTGCTGCTGCTGAACTCAACATGTTGTCCCTAGCAACAGCTGACACACCCACACGCTGCTCTCTGATTGGCTGCTGCTGCTGGACGTGGAAGTGAAAATAAAGTGCTGGGACTTTCCAGAGATGCAGCAAAGACAGAAAAGAAACTGATGAAAAAACTTGGATTGGATTTTTTAAATTATGTGATATAACAGTGCCGACTTAAAAGTGCATCTAAATATTTCTGTGAATGTGACAGAAACAAGTGCCTGTGATATGAGACTGAGGGCCCTATCTTGTGCCACCCCCTATCCGCTGCCACTACCCGCTACCCGCAAATTGCGGATTTAGGAACGTCCTCTATCCCTAAACGGTATCTTGCGCCACCCGCTACCCGCTATCCTTATGCCGACTTGTCATTTGCGCCTGGAGGTGTGTCTGTGGGCGTGTTTCATGCGCTATCCCTAAAGTTGCTATCTTGCACACACTTTAGGGATAGCGGATAGCGGGTGGTCCGGACCACCCGCTATCCGCTATAGTTTGGGCTGTTAGGAGAGCACGCCCAGGCAGCTTCATTGCGCGCCCCGACGGAGCCTCGCCACGCACATGGTCGGACTGATACCGGGACGCCGCCGGAATGGACTGAGTATATTACTCATATAGACTGTTTAGAGGAAAGACTGTTTTAATTGGACACTTACGCCAGCACGTTTTATTGTTTTATCATAAGCCAGCAGCTGTGCTATATTTTTATTTTTAATATTTTATTTGCCCAATCTACCTTGTCAATAAATTAGTTTACACATAGTTCCACCTCTGCCTCTTGTGTGTGTGTGGTGTGACCCGGGGATTTTACTCAATCAGTACAACCTTGTGACACGTCCACTTGGACACATGTGGCTCCACCTCCTGAATTAACTCGCCTATAATATAATATATCATATGTATATAAAGCCAACTTGCTTTAGCCTCAGTAGAAGCCCTGAGAAAATCTACCTCCCTCTCTCCATCGCGGGTTTAGGATTTAGGATTTAGGATAGCGCATCCTGCCCTTAAAGGCAATGGCACCTGGCACACTGATTGGTTTAACTGGCGTAACACCCAAAACACGCCTATGCATAATATAGCGGGTAGCGCAGGTGTTTTGCAGATAGTGGGAGGTGCACAAGATAGCAACTTTTACGGGGGAACGCCTCTTCCTAAATCCTAAATCCGCAAATAACAGGTTTAGGGAGTCTGGCGCAAGATAGGGCCCTTAGTGTGTTTACAGCTCAGGTGAATGCCATGACCCCACAAGCTGTCCAGGAAAGGTGAAAACACAACATGTTGCCCAGGGCCAGAGTGGGACTCATGTTCAGCCCTGGAGTTTCATGCCTCAGACCGGCCCGCTTTACGCGACCTATTATTATTAAAATCAAAAAATATAACGGGTCACTATTGTTTGGGCATAGAAAGTGGTTATATTGGAACTAATGCTTGTTTGTTCACACACTCTGTTACAACAGCTCACCTGTTCCTCATACTGACAGGAACAATCCCCTCATCACTACTGGCTCCTGGCTCTACTTCTGATGCCAAACCACATTTTAAAAATTGTCATAATTCTCAGCACAAATCTCCCCTTTTTCCAAAGCCTTCTGATCAGTTCAGGTCAGTTTCATTAATGTAGTGCTGAATCATCTAGCATCTCAGGACGCTTTTCATATAGAGCAGGTCTACACCATACTCTTCATTATATTAAGTCTAATAATATTCACTCAATGAGCAATCCTACCTGCCCACTCTGGACTTGTGGCCTCATGCCTGGTGCTTGGTGCTGGATCTGGCTTCTGACTCTGAGGGGCTACAAGACAAAGTTTCCCAGTTATGTGGCGTCGCATCATACTATTATTTAAATTATATAACGTTATGTTATAGGCCACAACGCCACACAGTTCACTGACTGAACTTGATGTTGCCTGTCTTGGTATACACGACTCACTTCCTCTCCTCTGTTTACAAAGCAAATCTAACTCCACTGATAAGTCAAATGAAACTTGACTTCGATAGATGGAGCAGCCTTCCACTATCATTAACTGGTAGAATCCAATCAGTAAGAATGACTTCAGTGTTTTTTTTCTGTTCAATTAATCAAACAATTGGACATATTATTTGTGGTGGCAGCCGAGAATCAGTCAAACTCTTCTTCAACAAAACAAAGAGATGGGTGGTGTAGCTCCTCCTAGTTTTATCCACTATTTCTGGGCCGCAAATATACAAAAAATAACATTTTGGCTCCATGGCCAGAATCTAACTGGTGTGCACTGGAATCACAGGCTTGTCGTTCATCTTCACTCAAAACATCAGTTCCAGTGAAACCTTCTTGTTATACCTCGAACCCGATAGTGCTTTGTACCTTGAAAATATGAATCCAGTTCAGAAGCAACTACAAATTTAAAGCATTCAGCTTTTTTTAATCAACTCAAGAGCCACAGTTTCACAGTTCCTTGAGCGCATTATTTTGAAAAGCAGAGTGTTTCTTTTAGCTGCATGTCAGGCTAACGTTAGCTCACACTGTGATGTCACCACTGCAGCTGCTGCCATGGCAACGGCAACCACCCGGAAATACTACAGCCCATACTGTTATTGAGTACCAGCTGAAGGAGCGGGGCGGAGGGGGGAGGGCGGGCGCCGCCAGCAACATGGCCTGTCAGTCAAAAAGCAAAGCCCCGCCCACCCGGACCAACACCCTGCTAGGCCACGCCCACATGAAGGAGGCCCTCGGTCGCCATAGCAACATGAAGTACAGGTGAGAGGAGGAAGCGAGGGAGACGGATAATAGTGTGTGTGTGTGTGTGTGAGGGAGAGAATGAGAACTCTGTTCTCTAACTCTGTTCTTTAACTCTGTTCTCTAACTCTGTTCTCTAACTCTGTTCTTTAACTCTGTTCTCCAACTCTGTCCTTTAACTCTGTTCTCTAACTCTGTTCTCTAACTCTGTTCTCTGTGTTTTTTAGCTCTGTTCTTTAACTCTGTTCTCTAACTCTGTTCTTTAACTCTGTTCTTTAGCTCTGTTCTTTAACTCTGTTCTGTAACTCTGTTCTTTAACTCTGTTCTTTAGTTCTTTATCTCTGTTCTTTAGCTCTGTTCTTTAACCCTGTTCTTTAACTCTTTTCTCTAACTCTGTTTTTTAACTCTGTTCTTTAACTCTGTTCCAACTGTTCCTTACCTCTGTTCTTTAACTCTGTTCTTTAACTCTGTTCCGACTGTTCCTTAACTCTGTTCTCTAACTCTGTTCTTTAACTCTGTTCTTTAACTCTGTTCTTTAACTCTGTTCCGACTGTTCCTTAACTCTGTTCTCTAACTCTGTTCTTTAACTCTGTTCCGACTGTTCCTTAACTCTGTTCTTTAACTCTCTTCTCTAACTCTGTTCTTTAGCTCTGTTCTTTAACTCTGTTCTCTAACTCTGTTCTTTAGCTCTGTTCTTTAATTCTGTTCTCTAACTCTGTTCTTTAATTCTGTTCTCTAACTCTGTTCCGACTGTTCCTTAACTCTGTTCTCTAACTCTGTTCTTTAACTCTGTTCCGACTGTTCCTTAACTCTGTTCTCTAACTCTGTTCTCTAACTCTGTTCTCTGTGTTTTTTAGCTCTGTTCTTTAACTCTGTTCTCTAACTCTGTTCTTTAACTCTGTTCTTTAGCTCTGTTCTTTAACTCTGTTCTGTAACTCTGTTCTTTAACTCTGTTCTTTAGTTCTTTATCTCTGTTCTTTAGCTCTGTTCTTTAACCCTGTTCTTTAACTCTTTTCTCTAACTCTGTTTTTTAACTCTGTTCTTTAACTCTGTTCCAACTGTTCCTTACCTCTGTTCTTTAACTCTGTTCTTTAACTCTGTTCCGACTGTTCCTTAACTCTGTTCTCTAACTCTGTTCTTTAACTCTGTTCTTTAACTCTGTTCTTTAACTCTGTTCCGACTGTTCCTTAACTCTGTTCTCTAACTCTGTTCTTTAACTCTGTTCCGACTGTTCCTTAACTCTGTTCTTTAACTCTCTTCTCTAACTCTGTTCTTTAGCTCTGTTCTTTAACTCTGTTCTCTAACTCTGTTCTTTAGCTCTGTTCTTTAATTCTGTTCTCTAACTCTGTTCCGACTGTTCCTTAACTCTGTTCTCTAACTCTGTTCTTTAACTCTGTTCCGACTGTTCCTTAACTCTGTTCTCTAACTCTGTTCTCTAACTCTGTTCTCTGTGTTTTTTAGCTCTGTTCTTTAACTCTGTTCTCTAACTCTGTTCTTTAACTCTGTTCTTTAGCTCTGTTCTTTAACTCTGTTCTGTAACTCTGTTCTTTAACTCTGTTCTTTAGTTCTTTATCTCTGTTCTTTAGCTCTGTTCTTTAACCCTGTTCTTTAACTCTTTTCTCTAACTCTGTTTTTTAACTCTGTTCTTTAACTCTGTTCCAACTGTTCCTTACCTCTGTTCTTTAACTCTGTTCTTTAACTCTGTTCCGACTGTTCCTTAACTCTGTTCTCTAACTCTGTTCTTTAACTCTGTTCTTTAACTCTGTTCTTTAACTCTGTTCCGACTGTTCCTTAACTCTGTTCTTTAACTCTGTTCTTTAACTCTGTTCCGACTGTTCCTTAACTCTGTTCTTTAACTCTCTTCTCTAACTCTGTTCTTTAGCTCTGTTCTTTAACTCTGTTCTCTAACTCTGTTCTTTAGCTCTGTTCTTTAATTCTGTTCTCTAACTCTGTTCTTTAATTCTGTTCTCTAACTCTGTTCCGACTGTTCCTTAACTCTGTTCTCTAACTCTGTTCTTTAACTCTGTTCCGACTGTTCCTTAACTCTGTTCTTTAACTCTGTTCTCTAACTCTGTTCTTTAGCTCTGTTCTTTAACTCTGTTCTCTAACTCTGTTCTTTAGCTCTGTTCTTTAATTCTGTTCTCTAACTCTGTTCTTTAATTCTGTTCTCTAACTCTGTTCTTTAACTCTGTTCTTTAACTCTGTTCTTTAACTTTCTTCTCTAACCCTGTTCTCTAACTCTGTTCTTTAACTCTGTTCCTTAACTCTGTTCTCTAACTCTGTTCTTTAACTCTGTTCTCTAACTCTGTTCTCTAACCCTGTTCTCTAACTCTGTTCTCTAACTCTGTTCTTTAACTCTGTTCTCTAACTCTGTTCTTTAACTCTGTCCTTTAATTCTGTTCTCTAACTCTGTTCTTTAACTCTGTTCTTTAGCTGTGTTCTCTAACTCTGTTCTCTAACTCTGTTCTTTAACTCTGTTCTCTAACTCTGTTCTTTAACTCTGTTCTTTAGTTCTCTAACTCTGTTCTCTAACTCTGTTCTTTAACTCTGTTCTTTAGTTCTCTAACTCTGTTCTCTAACTCTGTTCTTTAACTCTGTTCTTTAGTTCTCTAACTCTGTTCTCTAACTCTGTTCTCTAACTCTGTTCTTTAACTCTGTTCTCTAACTCTGTTCTTTAACTCTGTTCTCTAACTCTGTTCTTTAACTCTGTTCTTTAGTTCTCTAACTCTGTTCTCTAACTCTGTTCTTTAACTCTGTCCTTTAGTTCTCTAACTCTGTTCTCTAACTCTGTTCTCTAACTCTGTTCTTTAACTCTGTTCTCTAACTCTGTTCTCTAACTCTGTTCTTTAACTCTGTTCTTTAGTTCTCTAACTCTGTTCTTTAACTCTGTTCTCTAACTCTGTTCTTTAGTTCTCTAACTCTGTTCTTTAACTCTGTTCTCTAACTCTGTTCTTTAGTTCTCTAACTCTGTTCTCTAACTCTGTTCTTTAACTCTGTTCTTTAGTTCTCTAACTCTGTTCTCTAACTCTGTTCTTTAACTCTGTTCTTTAGTTCTCTAACTCTGTTCTCTAACTCTGTTCTCTAACTCTGTTCTTTAACTCTGTTCTTTAGTTCTCTAACTCTGTTCTCTAACTCTGTTCTCTAACTCTGTTCTTTAACTCTGTTCTCTAACTCTGTTCTTTAACTCTGTTCTCTAACTCTGTTCTTTAACTCTGTTCTTTAGTTCTCTAACTCTGTTCTCTAAGTCTGTTCTCTAACTCTGTTCTTTAACTCTGTTCTTTAGTTCTCTAACTCTGTTCTCTAACTCTGTTCTTTAACTCTTTTCTTTAGTTCTCTAACTCTGTTCTTTAACTCTGTTCTCTAACTCTGTTCTCTAACTCTGTTCTTTAACTCTGTTCTCTAACTTTGTTCTCTAACTCTGTTCTTTAGTTCTCTAACTCTGTTCTTTAACTCTGTTCTCTAACTCTGTTCTTTAACTCTGTTCTCTAACTCTGTTCTCTAACTCTGTTCTTTAACTCTGTTCTTTAACTCTGTTCTCTAACTCTGTTCTTTAGTTCTCTAACTCTGTTCTCTAACTCTGTTCTTTAACTCTGTTCTCTAACTCTGTTCTCTGTCCTCGTCCTTGTCCAGGTTCTCTGCGTCTGGGTTCCTCCTCCTGGTTCCAGCTGTGTTGTGGCTGTTTCCTCAGCAGCTCTGCTCTGTGTCTACCTGGAGACTGATGATGTCACAGAAAGCTGTGCTGTGATTGGTGGCTGTGTGTGCGAGCCAACATTTGGACAGAGAACTTGCTCCTGTTTGTGTTAGTTTCCAGCAGAGAGTGAAGTCAGCGCTGAGCCCCACACCGAGATGAAGAGCCTCCTCATCCTCTCCTGGCTGCTGTGTGTCCGAGCAGAAGGTCAGCACAGCTTCTCACCTGCTGCACTCTCACCTGACAGCTACACAACAACACAACAACACAACAACACAACAAACACAACAACACAACAAACACTACAACACAACAAACACTACAACACAACAAACACTACAAACACTACAAACACAACAACACAACAGACACAACAACACAACAGACACAGCAGACACAACAACACAACAAACACAACAACACAACAGACACAACAACACAACAAACACTACAAACACAACAACACAACAACACAACAAACACAACAACACAACAGACACAACAACACAACAAACACTACAAACACAACAACACAACAACACAACAGACACAACAACACAACAGACACAACAGACACAACAACACAACAACACAACAAACACAACAACACAACAAACACAACAAACACAACAACACAACAAACACAACAACACAACAAACACAACACAACAACACAACAACACAACAAACACAACAATACAACAACACAACAAACACAACAACACAACAAACACAACAATACAACAACACAACAAACACAACAAACACAACAAACACAACAACACAACAGACACAAGAACACAACAACACAACAAACACAACAACACAACAAACACAACAAACACAACAACACAACACAACAAACACAACAACACAACAAACACAATACAACAACACAACAAACACAACAACACAACAAACACAACAAACACAACAACACAACAAACACAACAACACAACAAACACAATACAACAACACAACAAACACAACAATACAACAAACACAACAATACAACAACACAACAAACACAACAACACAACAACACAACAAACACAACAAACACAACTAACACAACAAACACTACAAACACAACAACACAACAACACAACAGACACAACAACACAACAAACACAACAATACAACACAACAAACACAACAACACAACAAACACAACAATACAACAACACAACAAACACAACAAACACAACAACACAACAGACACAACAACACAACAACACAACAAACACAACAACACAACAAACACAACAACACAACAAACACAATACAACAACACAACAAACACAACAACACAACAAACACAACAATACAACAACACAACAAACACAACAACACAACAAACACAACAATACAACAACACAACAAACACAACAAACACAACAACACAACAATACAACAACACAACAACACAACAAACACAACAAACACAACAACACAACAGACACAACAACACAACAACACAACAAACACAACAACACAACAAACACAACAACACAACAAACACAATACAACAACACAACAAACACAACAACACAACAAACACAACAATACAACAACACAACAAACACAACAACACAACAAACACAACAATACAACAACACAACAAACACAACAAACACAACAACACAACACTACAACAACACAACAAACACAACAACACAACAAACACAACAACACAACAGACACAACAACACAACAACACAACAAACACAACAACACAACAAACACAACAAACACAACAACACAACAAACACAACAACACAACAAACACAATACAACAACACAACAAACACAACAATACAACAAACACAACAATACAACAACACTACAAACACAACAACACAACAACACAACAGACACAACAACACAACAGACACAACAGACACAACAACACAACAACACAACAAACACAACAACACAACAAACACAACTAACACAACTAACACAACTAACACAACAAACACTACAAACACAACAACACAACAACACAACAACACAACAAACACAACAATACAACAACACAACAAACACAACAACACAACAAACACAACAAACACTACAACACAACAACACAACAAACACAACAACACAACAAACACAATACAACAACACAACAAACACAACAATACAACAAACACAATACAACAACACAACAAACACAACAACACAACAACACAACAAACACAACAAACACAACTAACACAACTAACACAACAAACACTACAAACACAACAACACAACAACACAACAGACACAACAACACAACAAACACTACAAACACAACAACACAACAACACAACAGACACAACAGACACAACACAACAACACAACAAACACAACAACACAACAAACACAACAAACACAACAACACAACAAACACAACAACACAACAAACACAACAATACAACAACACAATACAACAACACAACAAACACAACAACACAACAACACAACAAACACAACAAACACAACAACACAACAGACACAAGAACACAACACAACAAACACAACAAACACAACAAACACAACAACACAACACAACAAACACAACAACACAACAAACACAATACAACAACACAACAAACACAACAACACAACAAACACAACAACACAACAACACAACAAACACAACAACACAACAAACACAACAATACAACAACACAACAAACACAGCAAACACAACAACTAATGTTGCCGCTTGTTTTCCTCTGCTGTTTCCTGTCCAGATCTTCATGAGTTCCTTGCTGTCGCTGGCTGTTCAGACTCTGATGCAGAGAACATGTACGGCCTGGACGGTGAGGAGCGATGGTACGCCGACTTCAAGAACCACAGAGGAGTCATTGCTCTGCCCAAGTTTGCAGATCAGACGAGCTTCCCAGGATATTATGAACAGGCTGTGGCCCAGCAGGAGGTCTGCAAACAAAGCATGGCAGCAGATCGTCGTGCCTTCAAGAACCAACCACCTGAGCTCGGTAAAGACATCATAACACTAAAACTGTTTACCTTTAACATGATGTCATTAAAGGGGCAGTTCAGATTTATTGACAGAAGGCAGTATGTACATATAAACACACGCACACACGCACGCACACACACACACACACACACACACACACACACACACACACACACACACACATGGTTGCAGACTCGTTCTAGCCATTTGATTTTTGACTGAAACATGGTGGTTTTTCTCCTGATTGGTTACTGCAGCCTGTCAATCATTTTTCCACTGTGCCACTTTCAAACTAAGAGTTCCATACTCACCTTTTCACCAGCAGGTTGATCATCGAGAGACATTTCATTTTGCTTAATGTTCCATAAAATTATATATCAGAGGGAAATAAATCTCAGAGTTAGGCATGTTGAATTAAATTATTTTAGATTAAGTAATTCTAAAAATAATAACATGAAAAAAATAACACAAATAAAGGTTAAACGGTACACAAATCAAATGGCTTTTAGTCCATTTTTGAAAACATCAGCAGAATCAACAGAATGGGACTGTGATTGGACAGAGTGCCCGCTGGATAGGACTAACATTTAATTCTGGGTAAAATGTTAAAAAACAAAACATATTCTTCCTGCTGTCTGGATTTTCTGCAGTGTGACACTATATAGTTTACATGACGTAAACTATCTAAGATGTAAATTACATCTTAGATTACATTTTAGATTACATCTTAGATTACATCTTAGATTACAGGTTAGATTATATGAAAATGTTGGGAGATAAAAGCCGAGAAATATTCTAAAAAACAACCTGGATTTAGTGGATTAGTCATATTTATGCTGACACAATCTCCCTCAAGCGCTCGGCCACTGTGTTCCTGTCACAGTGACACCATTAGCATGTTGATCTGCATGGCCAACCAGGGGACGAGTCAGCATACAGAAGTGAGATCCAGAGCCCAGCAGCCTGGTGCTCCACCAACAATCTCATCCTGAACAAAACCAAGGAGATTGTGGTGGATTTCAGGAGGTCCAGAAGATCAGCGCCTGCTCCTGTCACCATCAGCAGAGTGGTGGTGGAGAGGGTCCCCAACCTTAAATTCCTGGGGGTCCACATAAGTGAGGACCTCTCCTTGACCACACACACCACCTGCATCGCTGGAAAAGCACAACAACGCCTCTTTTTCCTGAGGACACTGAGGAAGGCCGGCCTGCCACAGAACCTGCTCAGGAACGTCTACTGGTGGAAAGCATCCTGACGTTCTGCGTCACGGCGTGGGACGCTGGATGCCCCAGAGGGTCATCAAGGCAGCGCAGAGAATCACCGCGACTGAGCTGCCATCCATCGAGGACATCTGACCCTAACCCTGACCCTGACCCTGACCTTCACCCTGACCTTGACGCTGACCCTGACCTGCTGCAGGAGCAGAGCTGCTGCTGTGACCCACGACCCCCCCCCCCCCCCCCCCCCCACACACACACACACACACACACACACACAAACACACACACACCACCCCCCCTTCACAGACCATGCAATACACCCCCCATCTCCACCCAACTGAACCTGTGCAATAAGTATTTCAGTGCAGTAAGTGATCTATTTTATTTGAGCTTGATTTCTTTATTATATAATGTCTAAATAATGTCAGTGTTTGTCTGTCTGCTCTGCGATGGACTGGCCACCTGTCCAGGGTGTTTCACTGCCTTCGCCCTATGAGCGCTGGGATTGGCTCCAGCAACCCCCCGCAACCCTATTGAGGATAAGCGGTTTAGAAGATGAATGAATGAATGAATAATGTCTATATTTTTATTTCTTTAAATTGCTATATATTTTCTTACTTAACTTTTTTCAGGGATGCACCAACTCAATTTCATTGTATGCTTTCCTCAGTAGCACAATGACAATTAAAGCTTCTTATGTCTTATGTCTTGATAGAACTTCATGAGTGCTTTCAATTCCAGTGAGCCACCTGCTAGGCCTACTAACCCTAATCAGGCATACACCCTTAATTGATTATACAGTAAATTGAATGTATTATGTTTTAAGTCTTAATTTTGCCATTATAAGTCTCTTAAAAGTCCCATGAAGCCACTATTTAAGAGGTTGTTTTTCAAAATGTTCTCCCGTGGGAGCATGACCCCTTAAGCTTAAGCCCCAGATGTCGACAATGTCTGGCACTGCCCCTGGGTGTGACGGAATCAGGTTTTCACATGTTGGTCTGAATTCTGACGGGCTGAGAGCTTTGAGTGCAAAAGGCAGGTGTCAGAAAACAGGCATATTGTTATAGCCATTATTATCATTATTACTATACATCTCTATGTGGAACTTGCATTGATCATTGCATTGTACTATGTTCAGCGTCTAACCCTGACCCTAACCCTAAATGTGTACAAATATACATATATTCTAAATCTCTGTGTTGCTGATGAAACCAGATTTGTTCTACTGGGAAATCTAAGTCTGTTCAATAAGTTGTTGCAGATGTTTCATGTTCCTGTTGAAGAGCAGTTATGATGTTCTACCTGTTCCCTGTGTGTGTGCAGACGTTCCTCACAGCACCATCTACACCCGAGACGACGTGGAGCTCCACGTGGAGAACCACCTCATCTGCCACGTGAGCGGGTTCTATCCCGCTCCTGTCTCCGTCTACTGGACCAGGAACGACCAGAACGTGACCGAGGGAACCAGCATCAACACCCCGTACCCCAGCAAAGACGGAACCTTCACCCAGATCTCCACCCTGAAGTTCACCCCCCAGCAGGGAGACATCTACAGCTGCACGGTGCAGCACCCAGCTCTGGAGCAGCCGCTGACCCGAGTCTGGGGTGACGCACCTTTCTCACCTAGCTACCCCTGAGCTGAGCCTGCTGCTAACCTGTTAGCCTGCTGCTAACCTGTTAGCCTGACCCCACCCTGCTGCTAACCTGTTAGCCTGCTGCTAACCTGTTAGCCTGACCCCACACTGCTGCTAACCTGTTAGCCTGCTGCTAACCTGTTGGCCTGCTGCTAACCTGTTAGCCTGCTGCTAACCTGTTAGCCTGCTGCTAACCTGTTAGCCTGCTGCTAACCTGTTAGCCTGACCCCACCCTGCTGCTAACCTGTTAGCCTGCTGCTAACCTGTTAGCCTGACCCCACCCTGCTGCTAACCTGTTAGCCTGACCCCACACTGCTGCTAACCTGTTAGCCTGCTGCTAACCTGTTAGCCTGCTGCTAACCTGTTAGCCTGACCCCACCCTGCTGCTAACCTGTTAGCCTGCTGCTAACCTGTTAGCCTGACCCCACACTGCTGCTAACCTGTTAGCCTGACCCCACCCTGCTGCTAACCTGTTAGCCTGCTGCTAACCTGTTAGCCTGCTGCTAACCTGTTAGCCTGCTGCTAACCTGTTAGCCTGACCCCACACTGCTGCTAACCTGTTAGCCTGCTGCTAACCTGTTAGCCTGCTGCTAACCTGTTAGCCTGACCCCACACTGCTGCTAACCTGTTAGCCTGACCCCACACTGCTGCTAACCCGTTAGCCACCTGACACTGCTGCTAACCTGTTAGCCACCTGACACTGCTGCTAACATGTTAGCCACCTGACACTGCTGCTAACCTGTTAGCCACCTGACAGTGCTACTAACCTGTTAGCCTGACCCCACACTGCTGCTAACCTGTAAGCCACCTGACACTGCTGCTAACATGTTAGCCACCTGACACTGCTGCTAACCTGTTAGCCACCTGACACTGCTGCTAACATGTTAGCCACCTGACACTGCTGCTAACCTGTTAGCCACCTGACAGTGCTACTAACCTGTTAGCCTGACCCCACACTGCTGCTAACCTGTTAGCCACCTGACACTGCTGCTAACATGTTAGCCACCTGACAGTGCTACTAACCTGTTAGCCTGACCCCACACTGCTGCTAACCTGTTAGCCACCTGACACTGCTGCTAACATGTTAGCCACCTGACACTGCTGCTAACCTGTTAGCCACCTGACAGTGCTACTAACCTGTTAGCCTGACCCCACACTGCTGCTAACCTGTTAGCCTGACCGGACACTGCTGCTAACCTGTCAGGCTGACCCCACACTGCTGCTAACCTGTTAGCCTGACCCCACACTGCTGCTAACCTGTTAGCCACCTGACACTGCTGCTAACCTGTTAGCCACCTGACACTGCTGCTAACATGTTAGCCTGACCGGACACTGCTGCTAACCTGTTAGCCACCTGACACTGCTGCTAACGTGTTAGCCTGACCCCACACTGCTGCTAACCTGTTAGCCACCTGACACTGCTGCTAACATGTTAGCCTGACCGGACACTGCTGCTAACCTGTTAGCCACCTGACACTGCTGCTAACCTGTTAGCCTGACCCCACACTGCTGCTAACCTGTTAGCCACCTGACACTGCTGCTAACCTGTTAGCCTGACCCCACACTGCTGCTAACCTGTTAGCCTGACCCCACACTGCTGCTAACCTGTTAGCCTGACCCCACACTGTTGCTAACCTGTTAGCCTGACCCCACACTGCTGTTAACCTGTTAGCCTGACCCCACACAGCTGCTAACCTGTTAGCCTGCTGCTAACCTGTTAGCCACCTGACACTGCTGCTAACCTGTTAGCCTGACCCCACACAGCTGCTAACCTGTTAGCCTGACCGGACACTGCTACTAACCTGTTAGCCTGACCAACACTGCTGCTAACCTGTTAGCCACATGACATTGTTGCTAACCTGTTAGCCTGACCAACACTGCTGCTAACCTGTTAGCCACATGACATTGTTGCTAACCTGTTAGCCTGACCCCACACTGCTGCTAACCTGTTAGCAGACTGAAGCTAACTGGTGTTGGTGTGTTGTTCCTGCAGATGTGCAGCAGGACCAGCCGGGGATCGGACCTGCGGTGTTTTGTGGACTGGGTCTGACCGTGGGTCTGCTGGGCGTGGCCACAGGAACCTTCTTCCTCATCAAAGGAAACGAATGCAGCTGATTGGCTGTCGCTGCCTTTAATCTGCTTCTGTCTGCTGCTGATCAACATGGAGCACAGCGCTAACATGCTAGCTGTCACATAGCATGATTTAAATAAAGTTTGTAAGTAAGTAAGTACACTTTATTAATCCCACAAGGGGAAATTCCAATTTAAGTTACATCCCGTCCAAGAGACACAAAAAAGACATGACAAATAAAGGGTTACAGGATCAGGAGAACTTCGGGTCAGCCACCTTGCGCGGCGCCCGTTACATTAGATGAGAAAGGAGGACATTAAGGAAGGAGCGGGGTGGGTGGGTGGATGGGGGTGGGGGGGGGGGGGGGGGGGGGGGGGGGGGGGGTGTGTGTATATGTGTCAAGGAATGTGTGTATATGTGTCCTTGTGTATGTGTGTGCGTAAGACCAGGACCATCTTCCCCATACAGACTACACATTGTCTCTGCCGTCTGATAAGATGACACCCCCGGCCGTTGCCCGGGAGACGGCCTCGAGAGTCCTGCACAGAGTTGAAGTTCCCGGGTGAGAGTGAGGGGGGAGGGAGGGGGAAGAGCGGCTGTCTGCATAAACATCCAGGAGAAATTTAAGATAGCGTGTTTGTGTTCTCTCTGCTACATGTTGCTGCACAGTCAATACTGATCAGTGCATCTGAATGTTGGTGTAATCAATATTATATTTAACATTAAACAATTAAAGAATCAACAACAACAAACGTGTTTTGTTTGTGTCCAACAGAGATACACAGCTGAGGTAAGACACAAAGTATCACAGTGTTAAAAGTGTTTTATAATTATGTGCTTGCCTTGAAAAGGCAACACATCTTATTATCGTGCATACTTATTAGTGCCTCGGTCCGAAGGAATGAGTTCACTATTGTTATCATGCTCGTTTCTTATTCGTATTCTTCTTATTAGTGACTCGGTCCGAAGGAACGAGTTCACTATTGTTGTCATGCTCGTTTCTTATTCGTATTCTTCTTATTAGTGACTCGGTCCGAAGGAACGAGTACACTATTGTTATCATGCTCGTTTCTTATTCGTATTCTTCTTCTTCTTATTATTATTTTAGCTTATTATAGCAGAAATTTCGGTTCGCTACTCCTCCCACAGTTTCGACGATACCTATGACATTATAATTATGAAAAGGTGTGTCTCATTCGGGAATAGTGTGCTATGACTTCTGTATATTACTGGAGTTACCATGGCGACAAAAACCCAAAAGAACAGGGTCACATGACCCATCCACAATGAATGGCCAAAACTTCCCAAGGCTCCAGGGCCCAGAGCTTTGGACCTGCGTCCACGCACCAAATTCGAAAAACGTGCGTCTTATTGAGAAGAAGCAGGGTTTCGATTTTCAGACCGATCTGACATTCCGTTTTTCCCCAATTCCAGTTTGAAGTCGGAATTCCAGACGCAATACACACTAATGGAGTTGAGCTAGAGTGGCATTCCTGGCATTCCTGAGAGCTAGAGGGAGGCAGCCCTGAAAATTCACCTACAAATTTTGTCTTTAACTTGCTCTCCTGGCCACAGTTTTCACGCCACATGCATAAATTTGGGATCAAATTGTAGGAAAAATAGTTGTGCTTTGAAAAATGTAAATATAAATGCAAAGTAGCTTCAACTTTTTTAATTGTGACTCTTAACGAGGCGGGAGTGCCAGCTCTCTCCCCCATTCACTCCCATAATATCTGGGATGCAAAGTCGCGGGAGAAAAGCAGAAACACACACTTTTTCAACTCGCCGTATCTCGGGCATTTGCGGGAGTTGGAAAATAATTTCACCACGATTTAAAACCCCAAAGCCTTATCTTTGTCATGGTGCAATCCATTTTCTGCTCGGACTTACTATCGCGGAGATAAAAGCGATAGTTTGACCCGTGGTTTTAGGCGATCTTCTCCCCAGCTCGTGTCACTGCTGCTGTCTGCTTCATAGAGCCTAATTTCGGGCTCCGCCCACGGCAGCCTCCGTAGTCTAGTGGTAGGTGAGGCTGCCTGTAATGCGAGAGAACGGGGTTCGATTCCCGGACTGGGCCAGAGCAGTAACAATACACAACCCACAAACAGCATAGGGCTGGCGGTTTAGTGCATGTCCCGGTGATCACAAGGGTGGCAAGCACATCAAAGTTTCTTCAGAAACTTTATATCCTCTAGTTCTTCTTCTTCTTCTTCTTATTTATTATGTTATATACACTATATTACCAAAAGTATTCGCTCACCTGCCTTTACTCATACTATGAACTGAAGTGCCATCCCATTCCTAACCCATAGAGTTCAATATGATGTCAGTCCACCTTTTGCAGCTATTACAGCTTCAACTCTTCTGGGAAGACTGTCCACAAGGTTGAGGAGAGTGTTTATAGGAATTTTTGACCATTCTTCCAAAAGCGCATTGGTGAGGTCACACACTGATGTTGGTCGAGAAGGCCTGGCTCTCAGTCTCCGCTCTAATTCATCCCAAAGGTGTTCTATCGGGTTCAGGTCAGGACTCTGTGCAGGCCAGTCAAGTTCATCCACACCAGACTCTGTCATCCATGTCTTTATGGACCTTGCTTTGTGCACTGGTGCACAGTCATGTTGGAAGAGGAAGGGGCCCGCTCCAAACTGTTCCCACAAGGTTGGGAGCATGGAATTGTCCAAAATGTTTTGGTATCCTGAAGCATTCAAAGTTCCTTTCACTGGAACTAAGGGGCCAAGCCCAGCTCCTGAAAAACAACCCCACACCATAATTCCTCCTCCACCAAATTTCACAGTCGGCACAATGCAGTCTGAAATGTACCGTTCTCCTGGCAACCTCCAAACCCAGACTCGTCCATCAGATTGCCAGATGGAAAAGCGTGATTCATCACTCCATGAGAACGCGTCTCCACTGCTCTAGAGGCCAGTGGCGGCGTGCTTTACACCATTGCATCCGACGCTTTGCATTGCACTTGGTGATGTGTGGCTTGGCTGCAGCTGCTCGGCCATGGAAACCCATTCCATGAAGCTCTCTGCGTACTGTACTTGGGCTAATCTGAAGGTCACATGAAGTTTGTAGCTCTGTAGCAATTGACTGTGCAGAAAGTCGGCGACCTCTTTGCACTATGCGCTTCAGCATCCGCTGACCCCTCTCCGTCACTTTACGTGGCCTACCACTTCGTGGCTGAGTTGCTGTTGTTCCCAAACGCTTCCATTTTGTTATAATAGAGCTGACAGTTGACTGTGGAATATTTAGGAGCGAGGAAATTTCACGACTGGATTTGTTGCACAGGTGGCATCCTATGACAGTTCCACGCTGGAATTCACTGAGCTCCTGAGAGCGGCCCATTCTTTCACAAATGTCTTGTTTCACAGTCTGCATGCCTGAGTGCTTGATTTTATACACCTGTGGCCAGGCCAAGTGATTAGGACACCTGATTCTGATCATTTGAATGGGTGAGCGAATACTTTTGGTAATATAGTGTATGTAACACTACACAACTCACGAACAGCATAGGCCTGGTGATTTACCACATGGCCACATGGTTGCAAGCACATTCAGAGTTTCTCCTTCTCACTTTTTAGTGATTTGGACAGAGGTCGGACGCGCACCCACCGAGGCACTCTCAAAATTTCTGCGTGAAATTTTCTAGTTATTATTGTTAGTGACTCGGTCCGAAGGAACGAGATCACTCTTGTTATCCTGCGCGTTTCTTATTCTTCTTATTATTATAGCAAATTTCGGTTCGCTACTCCACCCACAGTTTCGACGATACCTATGACATTATAATTATGAAAACGTGCGTCTCAGTCGGGAATAGTGTGCTATGACTTCTGTATATTACTGGAGTTACCATGGCGACAAAAACCCAAAAGAACAGGGTCACATGACCCATCCGCAATGAATGGCCAAAATTTCCCAAGGCTCCAGAGCGCAGAGCTTTTGACCTGCGTCCACGCACCAAATACGAAAAACGTGCATCTTGTGGAGAAGAAACGGTGTGTCGATTTTCAAACCGATTGGACTTTGCAATTTCTCGTAATTCAATTTTCAAATCGCGATTTTGCCCTCATTGGAAAATAATGGGGAGCCGGCTGAGATCCATGCATTTTCAAAGCCTCACAGCTCCCTCATTCTTTGGCCCACAGACTCCATTCAAAGCTTAAACGGGTCAGCAGAACTTCAACTTTATGTGTGTCATCATGTCTGCTTTAGTTTGCCATAAAACACAGTTTAAGTTTGGAGTTATTTTTGAGCCGCCTCTGACTTTTGAATGAGTGTGTATTGCGTGAGCTAGAGTGGCATTCCTGAGGGCTAGAGTGGAGCAGCCCTGAAAAATCGTCTAAAACTTTTGTCTTTAACTTGCTCTGCTGGCCACAATTTTCACTCCACATGCATAATTTCTTGGAAAGTAGTAGGAAAACTAGTTCTGCTTTGAAAAATGTAAATACAAAAGCAAAGTAGCTTCAACTTTTTAAACTGTGACCCTTAACGAGGCAGGAGTGCCAGCTCTCTCCCCCATAGACTCCCATTATATCTGGAATGCAAAGTCTCGGGAGACACTTTGCATGCTTTTTCAACTCGCTCCAGGGTGGGCATTTTTGGGAGTTGGAAAATAGTTTTGACATAGTTTGAAAGCCCAAAGCCTTACCTTTCTCATGGTACATTTTATTTTCTGCTTGGACTTACTGTTATTGAGAAAAAAGCAGTTGTTTGACCACTAGTTTTAGGCAATTTTCTCCCAAGCACCACTGTCACTCATGCTGTGTGCTTGCGTGTTCTTGTGAACATCAGGATGTGACAGCGCAGGTTCCTCGATGGTTCCTCTCATAGATAGATAGATAGATTTACTTAATTTATCCCAAACTGGGAAATTATTATGTTACAGCAGCATCAATGGAAACATAAAAAAGCACACTGTAGGATATAAAGCAGATACATTAAATAGAACAAATGCAAAGATATATACAATAAAGACTATACAGTAAAAAATCTAAACATTTAACAATATGAATTATACAGTTGGTAAATATGAAATGGTAATGATTTCCTGTATCTGTCCGTTCGACAGCGGAGCTGCAACAGTCTGTTGGAGAAGAAGCTCCACTGTCTGTCCAGTGTGTGGTGGCCTTTAACGGCAAATACAGCCGCACATCATCAGCGAAGCACTGAAAAGGTCACAGTCATGAATGGGAGGGTGCTGGTGTCTTCAGTGGAGGAGGAGGTAGAAGGGGAGGGGCAGGGGCAGGAGAGGTGCTGCATAGAAGTGCTAGCCACAGGAGGGAGAGGGGGGAGGGGTGGATGCAGTGGGGGTGTGTGAAGGAGACAGACAGCTGTGAGCTGAACCTGCTGAAGAAAACGTTCAGCTCGTTGGCTCTCTCCAGGCTGCCTGATGGTTGCCTTTAGGCCCGTTTCCACCAATAGTTTCCTGGTAGTATTTGGGGGGCAGGAACCACTACAGGAACGTCCTCTCGCTCGGCCCTCTCAACTGCCATGTCTCCACTGAGACCGGGCTCTGGATGTGACGTAATCGTTGCATGACCATTTTGACCGGGGCACCAAAATGCGTGTTGTTAAAAAAGCGTGTTGTTAGCGTTAGCTAACATCCACTAAAGCTAACGTTAGTGTCCCTAAAAATGCTGGCTAAAAAGCGTGTTGTTAGCATTAGCTAACTTTAGCTAGCACGTTAGCGTTAGCTTGGTAGTGTTGGCCGTGTTGCCAGAGACACCAACGTTAGCTAATGTTAGCTAAAGCTATCATTAGCTGTCGCTTTCTGTTGACACCACATCGTGCCGTGAGTATATCCAATCAGTACCAAGTAAACCCCAAGCTCCATCCGGGAGTTTTTCAGGGCCGTTTTGAGTACCTGCCCCGAGGCAGGGACTTGTTTAGACCCTGTAAAAGTTCAGGAACTCTCTCGTTCGGGGTTCTGGTGATGGAGACACACGACAAGGGCCCCGGCCCTGTAAAATTACACCGAAGTTCCTGCAGTGGAAGCGGGCCTTTAGTCTCCCTTTACATCCTGTTGATCTGCTTCATCCCAGTCCACACATCCCTCACGTTGTTCTGCTGGAGTTTGGCCTCCAGCTTCCTCCTGTAGCTGTCTTTGCAACCCCTCAGTTTCTCCCTGAGTTTGTGCTGCACTCTCCTCAGTTCCTCTCTGTCTCTCTTTCAGGTCTCAGACCTGAAAGCCCTCTTCCTCTCGTTAAGGAGTGCTTTCAGGTCGCTGGTAATCCATGGCTTATTGTTGGGGAAGCAGTGTACAGTCCGGGTTGACATGGTGGTGTGTTCACAGAACCTGATGTATTCTGTGATGCAGTCCATCATGTTGTTGATGTCCTCCCCGTGTGGCTCGCAGAGTACATCCCAGTCCGTTGGCTCGAAGCAGTCCTGCAGTGCCTCAGCAGCCTCCTGGGTCCACCTCCTCACCGTCCTGGTGTGAACAGGCTGCCTCTTAACAAGGGGGACATACCTGGGGGTTAACAAGACCAGGTTGTGATCTGATCTGCCAAGGGGAGGAAGGGCTGTGGTGTTGTATGCATCCCTGGTGTTTGCATACAGCAAATCCAGGGTTTTATTTTCTCTGGTGGGGCAGTCACCATATTGGTGGAAGGTTGACAGTAGTCTGTCCAGTGAGACATGATTAAAGTCTCCAGTAATCACAGTGAATGCATTGGGGTGCTGAGTCTGTACACTGGCAACGGTAGAGGTGATGACATCACAGGCCGTCGCAGCATCAGCTGATGGGAGGATCGTCGTCGTCGTCTGCCGCTTATCCGGGACCGGGTCGTGGGGGCAGCAGTCTAAGCAGACACCCAGACTTCCCTCTCCCCAGACACTTCCGCCAGCTCCTCAGGAGGAACACCAAGGCGTTCCCAGGCCAGCCGAGAGACATAGTCCCTCAAGCTTCCCCAGGGCCTCCTCCCGGTGGGGCATGCCCGGAACACCTCCCCAAGGAGGAGTCCAGGGGGCATCCGAAACAGATGCCTGAGCCACCTCAACTGGTTCCTCTTGATGTGGAGGACCAGCGGCTCTACTCCGAGCTCCTCCCGAGTGACCGAGCTCCTCACCCTATCTCTAAGGGAGCGCCCGGCCACCCTGCGGAGGAAACTCATTTCGGCCGCTTGTATCCGCGATCTTGTCCTTTCGGTCATTACCCAAAGCTCATGACCATAGGTGAGGGTAGGAATGTAGATTGACTGGTAAATCGAGAGCTTCGCCTTTCGGCTCAGCTCCTTCTTCACCACAACGGATCGGTACACCGACCACATCACTGCGGAGGCTGCACCAATCAGCCTGTCAATCTCACGCTCCATCCTTCCCTCACTCGTGAAGACCCCGAGACCCTTAAACTTCTCCACTTGAGGCAGGACTTCTCCACCAACCCGGAGAGGGCATGTCACCTTTTTCCGGTCGAGAACCATGGCCTCGGACTTGGAGGTGCTGATTCTCATCCCCGCCGCTGCACACTCGGCTGCAAACCGCCCCAGTGCCTGCTGAAGGTCCTGCCTCGAAGCGGCCAACAGGACAACATCATCCACAAAAAGCAGCGATGAAATCCTGTGACTCCCATACGGTTAACGGTTAAGTGCTGTCTGAAAGTCATAACTCGCTGTAAATACAGTGTTGTGTAGGTCACTGGTATGACCGAATCAGGTGGCCTGATTACGAGAAATAGAGACAAGAAAGAAGCCGAAATGAGTAACTGCAACGCTATCATGGCGGAGCTCAAGTCTCAGAAACAGGAATTCAAGACGCTCAAAGCACATATCAGTGAGACGCAGATCCAGATCAGCGGTATGCAGAGCTCGCTTGTACGCCAACTGAACAGTAAAGTTGAGCGGCTTGAACGTCTTATTAGTGAAAATCGAGATGAGTTAAAAGCGGAGCTGGACAGAACCACAAAAAAAATTCAGGAAAGTTTTGATCTCGATGTGAGTCAAATTTCTGCCAGGATTGAAAATTTGGAGCAAAAGTTGGAGGAGGCGAAGCGTCCTGCCATCAGTTTCAACCCTAATGTGTCACTTATTATTGAGGGGCTCGCATTCACTGAGGGAGAAGATGTGACGGTGAGAATTAAAACACTTCTGCCTGAGGGATTAGGCTGTGAACCAGTGCCTGAGCTGATCAATGTGGAGTGGATGACACCTAGGGGTTGAAGGCCAGGGACAATCAAAGTGGAGCTCCGATCGGTGGAGGAAAAGGTGGCCGTGTTACGACGTAAGCAGCGCTTGAGGGATAATGAAACATTTAAGAATGTCTACATCAACTCCGCGAAGACACATGCTGAGAGACTGATCGACCTCAACTTCAGCACTCTGCTTAAAGAACTTCCACTCGGAAAAGAGTTAATTCTGGCGAGAAATGGGCGGCTTCTGAGACGCACTCAGACGGATGACGCTGCTGTTAGTGACAGAGGGAGCCCCCTGCATCATCATCACAGCAGAGGCAGCCCTGGCAAATAACGGGCCACAGCCCAGCCCACTGGCTTTGATAAACTTACACCAACACATTGGAATGCAAATGGATGGACTGATGGAAACTGCGACCTCAGAAAGACTGTATTGACTAAATTTAACCCTGACATTATTCCTCCTTCAACTGCCACCCCCCCCTCCTTGAACTGCCACCTTATCGTGGTGGAGGGGTTTGTGTGCCCACATGATCCTGGGAGCTATGTTGCCGGGGGCATTTTGCCCCTGTTAGGGTCTCCCATGGCAAACAGGTCCTAGGTGATGAGCCAGACTAAGCGCAGTTCAAAAACCCCTTATGAAGAGAAGACTACCAAGGACCGTGACGTCGCCCGGTACGGCGGAGCCGGGGCCCCACCCTGGAGCCAGGCCTGGGGTTGGGGCTCATGAGCGAGCGCCTGGTGGCCGGGCCTTTGCCCACGGGGCCCGGCCGGGCCCAGCCCGAACTGGTGACGTGGGTCCAACCCTCTGCGGGCTCACCACCCACAAGGGTAGCCATAAGGGGCTGGTGCCATGTGGATTGGGTAGCAGTCAAAGGCGAGGGCCTCGGCGACCCGATCCCCGGACGCAACGGCTGGGTAATGACCGAAAGGACAAGATCGCGGATACAAGCGGCTGAAATGAGTTTCCTTCGCAGGGTGGCCGGGCGCTCCCTTACAGATAGGGTGAGGAGCTCGGTCACTCGGGAGGAGCTCGGAGTAGAGCCGCTGCTCCTCCGCATCGAGAGGAACCAGTTGAGGTGGCTCGGGCATCTGTTTCGGATGCCCCCTGGACGCCTCCCTGGGGAGGTGTTCCGGGCATGCCCCACCGGGAGGAGGCCCCGGGGAAGACCCAGGACACGCTGGAGGGACTATGTCTCTCGGCTGGCCTGGGAACGCCTTGGGGTTCCCCCCGAGGAGCTGGCGGAAGTGTCTGGGGAGAGGGAAGTCTGGGCGTCCCTGCTTAGACTGCTGCCCCCGCGACCCGGTCCCGGATAAGCAGCAGAAGATGGATGGATGGATGGATTATTTCATTGAATGAGACCCATTTAACAGGCCAGCAAGTTATTGAAATGAGTGGTTACACATTTTATGGTTACAATCGTCGAATGCACTTTAGGGCTGTTAAAGGTTCCGGGGGAGTTGGTTTCTTAGTTAAAAATATATTATTTGAACGGTATGTGGTCACAGTAATTGACAAATCAATGGAGGGAATACTGGCAATTCAATTTAAGAATAAGCTTTCTGATTATTGTTTTGTAGTGTTTACTTGTTATTTACCTCCCGAAGGATCCCCTAGAATCTCTGTTCCTAATTCTTTTTTTAGTCATTTACTAGCCCAGATGTACAGCCTTCCTGATGTAGATGCCATCTATGTGTGCGGCTACTTTAATGGTCGTATTGGCAAATTAAATGACTGTATAACAGAAGTAGATGATATGCCCCCTAGAAATATTATAGATAGCCTTGTTAATTAATGGCTATGGAGAGGCATTAGTAGAATTTTTAAGGGATGCAAAATGTTGTGTTCTGAATGGGAGAATATCCCCAGAAAAAGATAATTTCACGTCGGTTTCTACCAAAGGGAGGGCAGTGGTGGATTATATGATTTCTTATCACGATTGCTTAAAGAATTGTACTGAGTTCAATGTGATTACACCTAATGAGTTATTGGAGAGGTTAGGGCCAGATGGCATTTTATTAATTGGGGATAGATGTAGAATGCCTGACCACTCCCTGCTGGTGCTTTCATTTCATGCTGGACTACTCTTTAATAGCAATGAGGGTCCTACTATACAACAGATAAAGGTCAGACCTCTAACAAGACAAATATCAGAATCCTTTCTGGCTTCTAGCACATGTAATATTATTTTGGAGGAACTCATTGATAAACTTTCATTTAACCATGAAGAGGTGGATGTCTGGTACAATGCTTTTTGTGACTGTTTATATAATGAGTTAAATAAATGTGGTAGAAATAGATTTGGGCCATCCCAGAAAGGATTTAAGACAAAATGTAAGCCCTACTGGAATCATGATCTACAAAGGCTCTGGAACATCTTAAGAGCAGCTGAAAAGAGCTATTTGAAATGTGATAATAAAAACAAGAGAGTTGAGTTAAGAAATGAATTCAATAATTGTCAGGCCGATTTCGATAAAACTTTACGGAATGTTAAACGTAAATTTTATCGTGCCCACTCATTACATATTGAACAGTTGCAAACACATTGCCCCCAGAAATTTTGGGAAGAAATTAACAAATTAGGTCCTAGGAAGAAAATGGAAATACCCATGGAAGTAAAATTAGAAACAGGCAAGTATAGCTCTGACATCAATGTGGTACTAGAAAAGTGGGAGAAAGATTTTGGCGATTTATTTTCAGGAGGTAATCATTCATCCTTCGATGATAATTTCTTAAAGACTGTAATGGATTTAAAGGTAATGTTGGAGGATGAAATGAATGCTGACTCTTTTTGTTGTAATTTATATTTGAATGCAAATTTTACTACAGAGGAGGTTAAGACAGTCATTGATATGGCCAAATTAAAGAAAGCAACTGGAACAGATGAGATTTCTTATGAAGCTCTCAAGGCACCAAAATTATTTAGAATTTTGTTTGAGCTATTCCAGTTTTGTTTTGATCATGGTATCATTCCTGCTCAGTGGTATAAATCTATTATAAAGCCTATACCTAAATCATCTAGAAATGACCCCAAATCACCACTTAGTTACAGAGGGATAAGTCTTATCAGTAATGTTTATAAACTATATTCTGCTCTATTAAATAATAGATTAGTTGGACATCTAGAAAGGTCAGGATTGCTAGTAGATGAGCAAAATGGTAGAAAAATATGTTGAACAAAATACATCCAAAATCCAAAGATCCCTCTGCGCCCAGCTACGTTCCGGCATTTTACCTCTGGCCATAGAGACGGGCAGGTTTAGGGGTGTACCTGAGGAACAGAGATTTTGCCTGCTCTGTGATTTAGAACAGATTGAAAATGAGATTCATTTTGTGTTCCTTTGTCCTCTGTACGATGAGCTTAGACATGTATTTTTTGAAAAAATGAGATTGTTATTCAATGGTTTCTTTTACCTGGATGATTATAAAAAACTTGAATTATGTTTCAGAATAGGAGTTTTTCATACAGCTAACTTTATTTGTAAAGCGGTCTGCCACTCCAGAGGCACTGTCCCCAACCGCCACGCGATGTTGCAGAGGTGTGTCAGCCAAGACAGCCCCACAACATCCAGAGACTTGAGATACTCAAGGCAGATCTCATCCACCCCCGCCGCTCTGCCACTGAGGAGCTTACAAACCACCCCAGTGACCTCAGCTTGGGTGATGGACGAGTCCACCTCTGGGTCCCCAACCTCTGCTTCCTCAGCGGAAGACGTGACGACGGGATTGAGGAGACCCTTGAAGTATTCCTTCCACTGCCTGACAATATCCCCAGTAGACGTCAGCAGCCCCCCACCTGCGCTGTAAACAGTGCCAGCAGAGTACTGCTTCCCCCTCCTGAGGCGCCGGACTGTTTGCCAGAATCTCTTAGAGGCTGACCGATAATCCTCCTCCATGGCCTCACTGAACTCCTCCCAGCTTCGAGTTTTTGCCTAACCCTAACCCTAACAGAGGGTTCAGCCAGACGTTCCCAACAGACCCTCACAGTGCGTTTGGGCCTGCCAGGTCTGTCCAGCATCCCCCTCCGCCAGCGGATCCAACTCACCACCAGGTGGTGATCAGTTGACACAGTGAGAGCCCTCTCCCCAACCCAAAGGCGCAGAGAGGTGACCCTCTCGTTCACCGGGGTGAACCCCAACACATGGCGGCTAAGCTGGGGGGCTATAAGCAAGCCCACACCTGCCCGCCGCCTCTCACCGAGGGCAACTCCAGAGTAGTGGAGGGTCCAGCCCCTCTCGAGGAGCTGGGTTCCAGAGCCCAAGCTGTGCGTGGAGGTGAGCCTGACTATTTCTAGCCAGTACCTCTCAACCTCCCGCACACCACACCACACCAGGTTCCTTCCCCCCCAGCAAGGTGATATTCCATGTCCCCATCGCCGCCGTTGTGTCCGGGGATCGGGTCACCGAGGCCCCCGCCTTCGACTGCCACCCGATCCACAAAGCACCGGTCCCTTACGGCTACCCTTGTGGGTGGTGAGCCCACAGAGGATTGGACCCACGTCACCAGTTTGGGCTGGGCCCACGGGGCCCGGCCACCAGACGCTCGCTCATGAGCCCCAACCCCAGGCCTGGCTCCAGGGTGGGGCCCCGGCTCCGCTGTACCGGGCAACGTCATGGTTTTAGAACACTACATGTTTATTGTTACTTAGCTTCTCTTCCATCAGTGTGTGTCTTTCTCATTCTCTCGCTTCGTTCTCGGTCTTGTCATGCAGTAACAGTCAGTAATCAACTTCGGAAATGCTCAGTAAGCTTCGTGACCATGTGTGTCGAGTCAGAAGTCTGATTTGATTGGCTAGCGTCGCGCCATATAGTAAACAAGTGACATAATGCACCACCCGAAGCAGCACATGCAGCGCGAGAGAGCAAGAGAGAAAATAACGTATTGGTTTTAGCTACAGGGCTTGGGGGTCCGGACTGGACTCTTTCTGGGTCCGGATGTGGACCGCGCTCTGCCAGTTGAAGACCCATGTTGTAGAGTTTGCATTGAGCTTGCTGGAGGAAGGCAAGGTGATTACAAGTACAAATACAAGTACAAATATTTTACCCCTAAAAATGGTCAAGTCATGGCCAAGAATAGCAAAATGACCTTGACCTTTGACCTTTACCATGTCCTTTCAAAATCACCCAGAATGATCATAACAATATCAGAAATGAATTCTACAGACCATGATCAGTTAGGATGGAGGTATTACATATGTAAATATTCTCAGAAACAAAAACATTAGATTTTCATCATAGCCGATGACAGCCATATTTGATTTGGCCATTGCGTCATTCGTGACGCTGTGGCAGACGAGCACCTTGGAGATCTTTCATGTCTAGGGACCCATTGACTCAGTTCAAGTGAGAGATTCTCCCAACACCAAATTGCGAACAGGTCTACTGGGCAGGTCCAGGACTATACAGAAAGCATCATGGGAGAGTGACCACGAATAATCAGAGATGCAGAGAAAGCAAGATTGTTCACTCTGTTGTTACTTCTGTCAGAATTTCTGGAGAAAATCAGTGATACTTCTTTATGTTTGGGTGAAGTAATGACAGACCTGAGGTGTTTGAACCTTTTGATGTAGCTCAGTGCAGAGTTCCCAATGCTTAGTTTTGAATGCAGAGTTCTCAATGCAGAGTTCTTCTTGTTAACATCACTACTCCATAGATATGAAGAATATAATATAGTGACATGTAGAATATAATATAGTGACATGGAGAATATAAATTAATGTACTTGACTGTACATTGACTTGACAGAGTTGGTGTGGCATTCACTTCCTGCTGGGAAACGGCAGTATGTGATAAAGCTGACAGCACATGAACAGAATATAATCCAGGCAGCGGTGCGTTCAGCCTGTGTTCCTGCTGCTGTGCAGGACCTGTTGTTACTGATGACACTGCAGAGACAGAGTGAGGTAAAGTCTGTCAGAGTCACAGCTGCAGCCTTCAGGTCGTGCAGTCTGCCCGGCAACAGGTGGTGCTGGTCATGTGATCAGCGTGTGGCTCCTGGGTTGGTTTTTGTAGCAGGACTCAGTTTGTTCAGTCAGCAGAGGAACATGGCTTCATCCTTTCTGGGCTTTTCCCTCCTCTTCCTCAGCCTGAACGCAGCAGGTAGGACCACTACTGCTACCACTACTGCTAAAAAGACTGCTACCACTACTGCTAAAAGTACTGCTACCACTACTGCTACCACTACTGCTAAAAGTACTGCTGCCACTACTGCTAAAAGTACTGCTACCACTACTGCTAAAAGTACTGCTACCACTACTGCTAAAAGGACTGCTACCACTACTGCTAAAAGTACTGCTACTGTAACCAAGTATCTATGTGTCTCTCTTTAAATAACCATAACAAAGAAGAGATCTAATTCAAGTATATACTCAGCAGGAATTTATTTTGGGTCTGGCAGTAGTATGCTACCTAAGTCCATTAGAATAAAAGAAAATACAAAATTTTATGGACTGGAACGTATCTCCTTTTTTTAATCAGAGTCTGTTTGTCCAACTCAATGATGCACTTGCATTGTAGAGATATAAACAAAACAAAAAACAAAAAAAAACAAACAAAAAAAAAAAAATATATATATATATATCTTCAGCTTTGATATAAAACAAACAAAAAAATTCTCTCGACAAATTGTTGTAATTTGCACTTGGTATTTCTTAGTCCAAAAAGAAATATATATTCCCAGTAGAGAAGAAAAAAAAAAAAAATTGGGTACCCAAAAAAAAATACTATAGAGCTCTATAGAGTAAAACAGTTTGTGGTACTCAAATGATCCACGAGCTGAGCTGAATGATGACTGATGACACGTCCTGGGGAACAGCGGTCTCTGTCTGGCTCCGGTCCACCCACGCTAACAGGAAAACAGCTAACAGGAAAAACAGCATAAAAACGGCAACTTGAAGTGAAGGCAGCTAGCGGAAACGGGCTACAGCTCAGCCACGTCTTTCCCCCTCTCAGCATCAGTCAAGTGCAAAAAATTCTAAACTCTACAGAGTCATTACCATATTGAATGCATGTGGGTCAATGACGTGAAGCCTAAATTTTCTGTCCAACTACATTTTTTTCTGTTGAAAAAAGATTTAAATGTGTAGAAAGATACCATATATATGTAGTACTGCTCCCCTATATGTGCTCACTTTAACTTTTGAAAAAACATTAGTTTTTTGTCATTTTTCTGTCATTTAAAGTATCATAATATCATGTGGTGCGACCGTCCGGCCAAGACTGCTGTTTTGAAAACTTCTTTGAAAATACTCTAAATCTATTAAAATTTATTTTCCGCCCTCTTCGGCATGATTTCCAGAGTGTTTTGTAGTCCTGTACAAAAGTGCAGAGCATTTCTATTTCTATTTCCATCATAATATACGTACAAACTTTGTCCGATGATATCCGTTTTATGAAATGTCATGCGGTGCGACCATCAAGAAATGACCACTTTGGGGCTTTTATATTGAAATCCATTCAAAGACAGGAAGTTGCATCATACACCAGTTTTCCAAGGACCAATGGGATCAGCAAGCAGGTTTGTAAGTTTCTCTCAAATTTGTAAAAAAAGATCCTTTTTAACGGCTGGTATGTAGTTGCCACATTTGGATATCATGTGGTATGACCTAAAAAACACAATTAATCTTAAGTTATTTCTATAAATATATGTTTTAAT